>NC_133293.1:1369658-1669658 GCF_005239225.2 Populus alba
ACCCATTCAGCATTTACCACTTCAAATGCATGCAGATTTCGCATCTGTGCTCCTTCAGCTTCTATGTAAGGGCATTGATATATTTCTTGTCATTGACAGAGTTTCCTCAGCTTTTACTGTCACCAAATTCCATGATGATGAACTTAAGTCGTTGATTGTAAAAAAGATGTGACGGCTCGGGCTGCGTGGATCCAAGGCCTCCCCAATAAAATACTATATGATGGATGGATATCCATTACTTGCAACGTTACTTGGAACGGCTGAGGGCCAATAACCAGTTCAACATCAATATTCCCGATGATTGGTCTAGGTGACCCATCATATGCTCTGGCAGTCATAGTACTGGGCTTCATGTGAGAGGCATCAACAGGCATTTTATCCAGCACATGTCTTGGCAACACATTTAAAGCAGAGCCATTATCTATGAGCACCTTCGCAATAACACAATCTTTGCACTTTACGGTGATGTATAACGGCTTATTATGGCTGGCCCCCTCAGATCAAGTTCATCAATCAGTGAAGTAAAAGATAGTTGATGGCTTGAATTCTACCCACCAAATTCATGCTCTATAGAATCATATGTGATGTCTTGCAAACATATGCCTCGTTGAGAAACCTTTTGAAGGGCATTCCGATGGAGTTCTGAACTTAATATCAGTGACAACAAGGAAATCCTAGCTGGCGTCTTTTTAAGCTGTTCCACCATGCTATATTCACTATGCCTCATTAACTTCAAAAACTCATTAGCTTCTTCACCATTTACTGGCTTATTAACTTCCTCTGTCTCTACCACATTCTTCCCTTTATCCTTTTTATAGTTTTCTAACTCTCAGGAGTAAAGCATCTTCCCACCTTCTGGTGAGTCCTCCTACCTCGACATTGAAACTGGGGTAGGAATCTCGGGCTACAAAGACGGAATAACCATAATTATAAGGCAAAGCATTATAATTTCCGCTAACAGGATTCAGAGGCTTGTTAGGATCATTTTAGGTGGACCCCCCTTTAGTTGGTTGATATCGACAAACTTCCCCCTTATTGCCATAACCAGTCAATGTTCCTACCAAATCATCTTCTTCATGTTTCATTAATCTCAACACCCCTAGTGTCATCATGTTTTCCACCTCACAATTAAACTCCTCACAAGAGTCTATATCATGTCCAAACTGCTGATGATATTTGCAGTATTTGCTCATTGCCTCTCCTAACTTGCACATTGACTGGTATTTTGAGATACCCAACTTGTTTCAACTTCTCATACAGGCTATCCATTGTGACTTTCAGCATTGTTGTACCCTCTTTTACCACCTCCAAGCTATTGACTCCCCCACTTCCTGAAGCGTGGTTTGGTAAAGGATTGGACTTCACATTCGGGGAATCATCAAAGGAAATCCACCTGCTTTTGATAAGTTGGAGTATTTTTCCTTTTGAATGCAATACATCCATCAATGTTATGACTAAGGGCACCGGCATGGTAGTCGCATTTTTTATCAGGTTTATACCAAGCAAGGAATGGTGGTTGTAAAGGGGTTAAAGGAACAAGTGTTATTTGGCCGATGCTAAGAAGCCTTTTATGCATTTCAGCGAGAGTTAGAGGCAATGGCGGAAGTTGTACTTGTTCCTCTGAGAAATTTCTTCTTGGGCGGTAGGTATTGTTGTTTGGGTTGTTTGCGGGATTATTTTGGTTGTGGGTAGGTGAAGCAAATTTTATGTTAGATATGGAAGGCAAGTAGGTTGTGATGGTTTTTGAAGTTATAATCGTCTTGGTAGACCTTCCTTCCCCTTCCTCCTCTCTCGACATTATGAATTTCTGATTCTTTCTTCCTTCCAACGAAACCTCTTTTTTCAACTGGATCTACAATTCTCCCCGCTCGAATAGCATGTTCGATCCTTTCAGCTATGAAAACCAGATCGGAGAAATTTTGCGCTGCACTACCAACCAAGTACTTAAAATACGGGGCTTTGAAAGTGTTGGAAAATAAACCCGTCATTTCCCTCTCTAGCAATGGAGGGTTAACTTGTGCAGCTGCCTCACGCCATCTTTGGGCATACTCTCTTACAGACTCTTTATTTCCCTTTTCCATAGCTTGTAAACTTGATCGATCTGGGGCAACATCCATATTAAACTTATATTGCTTAATAAAAGCATCCACCAAGTCCTTCCAACCCTTAATTTTCATGTTATCTAAACGCATATACCAGGCAAGAGCAACATCACTCAGACTGTCTTGAAAAAAAAATGGAATCAATAACTTCTCATTCATGAACCACGTCCGCCATTTTATTACAATATGCCTTAAGATGGGTTATCGGGCATTGAGTTCCAGTATACTTGATAAATTCCGGTACTCTGAATTTCCTGGGAATAACCACATTAGGCACTAAACACATTTCGGCAGCCTTTACCGGGTCATACAAATTGTTTCCTTCGATGACCCTCATCCTTTCCTCTAAAGCAGCTAGTTTCTCTTGACCATCCTCGTTTACCATTCTATCCCTTTGGGGATCCTCTTCTCTTGGAACAATATGGGGAATCCTTATCGGGAATGCTGGTTGAGCAGGTAGGAAGTGAGCAACATCATGAGGTTCTGATGGCGGAATGAAGGAAGCTGTAGGCATTGGCTGGAATTGAGCTGTGAACGATGGTTGAGAAGATGTTCCTTCTCCAGATTTGGATTTCAAAGCTTGCTCGAGCAGACTAGTAAGCCTTGCTACATCCTCCTTTAGGCTCTCCATCTCTTTTTTGTATTGAGTTTCTAACTGAGCTCTCTCTTCATTGTCCATTTGTGTCCGTAACCGGGTGTTATGGACACGTTTCAGTGGGGGACCTATATTTCACCTGGTATATGCAAAATGTGACATCTTATAAGCATATGCATCAATATGAATGCAACATATTGGGCACAGATTATATTCATGGGAGGGTGATCAAACAACCTTTATTCTTTGGATGCTTGGTTAGATCTACATCTGATACTTATTGCAATGCCGAGAGGAGATCTGTTTAACCTTTTACCATCTGAGCTTTCAGCCTTGTATACGCATTTTAAAAAAAATAAAGGTCTCCGCCTTTCTTTATTTAACCCATAAAAACTTTCATTACAACAAATGATCATCTTAATCTATTACAGGGGGAAAGGCACTGCCTCTATTAGCTATAGCTTTTAGAAACATATCGGTGTTATTCATGCTCCCTCGATACTTTGCGATGTCCCCTCCAACTTGACGAGCCTCCACTCTTAGCCAATGAGCCTCGGCTGCAGCTCGGTCAATTTGCTCTTGAAATTCCCTTATTCTTTCAGTATGGATCAAGTTGTTTCTGGATAGAGAATTATTAGCAGTATCTAATATTTGAATGTGACTCTCCATCATTTTCTGACTTTCTAGCAATTGTTCGGTCTTTGCTTCTCCTTTGCCAATAATAGTCCTCAATGCTTTTTGCTTCAATTTTACTACTATTGAGTTCAGTTCTCAAATTCTGTGTGGCTTTGACTATCTGCTTGGATTTAACCAATTCCAATTCAACATCTTTTAGCTGGCTCTTGAGTTCTTTTAGATCTGTTAAACGCTTGCTTGACACAGCTTGATTTCTAAGTCGTTCATTGCTTTCATCTGATCTCGGCCAAACGAGTCCCTTTCTTCCTCAGCCAATTTCCTTATAGCTTTTTCTTCGGCTAACTGATGCTCTAATGATAGTCTCAAATCCTCCTTCGCTTTAAGCTCGGCTTGCAATCATTTTACTTGCTCTCTTAGTTCTTCTTCGCAACTCACCCTCTTTCTTTGAGTGCCCACAGATTCTGAAATTTCTACCATGTAGGAGACTCTTTTGTCACGCCATTCGGGATACTTTTCACTAACTGTGGGATTCCTTGATCCATTCTCCTTCTTTATCAGCAACAAAGAGCTCCAATCCTGCTTAATGCTTTCTAACATTTCCATGACGGCCCCTTTATAGACCCCGGTAAATTGAGCTATGTCAATTGTTCTAGGAACACTTTGTATGCCCCCAAGTTGCCTTACAACTAAAGCAGGTGCGTAACTGACATATCCTGTTACTTCCAATTTAATGGTACCAAGGCTTTTCTCCACAACTCATCAAGCTTGTCATATTCCTCATCCAAGGAGCTTTCCAATTAAAAATGCTTAATGGAAGCCTTTGCAATTTTACCCTCCAATCATCTTCCGAAAAGCTCTCCCACTCTTTTGATACGAACAACTCGAGTGGCTTTTGGTCAAACCACCAGAAATTATTAAATATTGGCGTCTACGTTTCTATATGACTTAACAACCAAATGAATAGTAAAGAGACACAACACCTCATGGAACCTTTACCCGTTTTCTTGCAATGACTAAGAGATAGGAAGGTTTCCGCCAAAATCGCAGCACACGGGTTGATCTTTGTCTTTTCATATTCCACAAACAAATTGGCAGCTTCCAAACTGATAATTCCCGTAGTAGAAGGACATAGAACCAAACCGAATATTCCCAAAGCCAATATTCTATGTTTCTCTGATTGAGCATCCGGGTTAGCTTTTTTAACAATCAGCAACTCCTCTAGCCGTTTCCATCTAAGACCGCCAGAGTTATCTTTCTCTCTATACGGTATTAGTTGAGGGATCCCAAGTAGTTTGGCAAGCTCATCCATGGTGTCGTCGATTCTCTGGCGGAAGTACACTTTGTAGGCATCTTCGGGGAATTCAGTCAACACACTATACTCTTTGATGGTAGGTGTCATGTCAACATTTTGAAAAGTGAAACGTCGGTAATCAGGATCCCAAAAATGTATCATGGCTTTTATAGCTGATGGCAAAACTGGCACTTTCAAAAGGTGCAAAATCCTCCCATACTTCATAGCAAATTCTGCTTCATCTATTTGATACTTAGTGAGTGAAAATAATCTGCTAGTGTCATTTATTATGCATCTGACATCTTTGAGTAGCGGTGTCCCACTGGCATTTGGTCTAGGGCAGTCTCCCTCGGTCATTTGCAAGGATTCAGATTCGAGTCCATACTCAACAGTGGTTACCTCACGAATAACGGTCATTATGTCACCCGAAAGTCCTGTAATGAAAATGCTTAAATGTTATGCTTATCTCAATGAAATTATACAGGGACCAACCTAAAGAATAGGTTCTAGTTATTAAATGCATCTGGGTAGTTTTGCTATCTAGTCTCAAAGGTCTTTCGCATGCTTAGTGATCTTCCTCGAAAGGTTGATATGAGGTTTACAAGTAGCGTGAAGATAGAGGCCCTGAGTAAAATCAGTTTGGCATATCAACCACTGTCGAGCAAACAAATCATGCGAGAGTTGGATAGTTTCGCGAGCCTTACCCAGGCTAAAGCCATTAGGGTGTCGTTACTTCTCCACTTATCTTAAAGTTGGTACCACACGTGTATATATGTGTGTGTATATATATATATATATATATATGCATGATAAATATGAATGATTATGTTTGCTACAATAGTAAAAAGAACAAAAATAAAATAAAATAAAATAAAATACACAAAAACATAATAAATAATAATAAACAATAAATAAATAAATAAATAAACTTGATAAACACCAAACAACACAAAAAAAAAAAAAACATATTTAGCAATACAAGAAAATAAAAAACAAAGCTTAGCCTGGTCCCCAGTGGAGTCGCCATTCTGTCACACCCGACATCGCGGCGACCCAAAAAAGAAATAAATCTTCGATTATGGAAAAAGAACAGATTATTGGCTTCTTGTTCTTTTAGAAAAATTATGTTTTATTTGAGGAGTCGCCACCTAGTATTATGGTCACTAGAAACCCTAACTGGTCAAGAGAGATCCTATGGTACGGGACTGGTTGAGGCTAGGGAAGGTATTAGCACCCCTAGCGCACCCTACCTGAGGTAAGCTGCATTGCTGTTTTAATCTTAACTTGCTAAATTTTTTATTTGTGTGTAAGAACGTATGATATTATTGACTCTAACTTCAATGAATAAACCTAAGAAATAAATTTAAATCAATGCAGGTATATTTCCAACTCTGGCGTCGGTAAATATTCACCATAAATAATTCTAATTAAAAAAATTTGACCACAAATAAATCCAACTCTGGCGTTGGTAAATATTCCACCACAAATAATTCCAATTTTAAAATTCAACCACGAATAAATCCAACTCTGGCGTTGGTAAATATTCCACGACAAATAATTTCAATTAAAAATCTGACCACGAATAAATCCAACTCTGGCGTTGGTAAATATTCGTGGCCCCTAAAAAAATTAAGACATGCAAAATTTTTGTCTACACTTTTTATTTTTTATATTTTTTTTATTATCTCTATTTTTTTTGGGCCGGGCTGGGCTAGGCCCAGCCCCGCATAATTTCTTTGGGGTTGGGCCCAACTCAGCCCATATGGGCTGGGCTAGGCCCAGCCAGCCCGGTTGGGCTGTATCGAAGCGCACGCGTGAAGTGAATTCACGCTTGCCTTGAGCTGTGCGAAGGTAATTAAATTACCTTCGCGCAGTTTAATTGCAACTTAATTTGAACGAAAACAAAAAAATGAAGAGGAACAACGTACCTGCTCTGCGAGGCAATGAAGACGATGGTGAAGCTCTGGCTGACCGACACCACTTTTTCTCCTCTGCTCCGTCTTCTTCTTTCCTTTGCTTCTGTGTTCACTGATTGCTTTCGTGTTCCAGTAGATTTGAAAGGATGAAAAAAAAACCTTACAATGAAGACGCCGGTTTACTGTGGATGTCAATTGTTAAGTCTTCTTTTGTTTTTTCTGTTGCAGGGATAAAACAATGGCAGGGGCAATCCTTGTTTGTGTGTATGCTGCCCTTTTCCTTCCTTGCTCTCTGCGTGTTGCTCTGCTTTTTCCTCTGTTATGTTTTTTTTTTTTTTTTCTGATTTTTGGTTGTGTGTGATTGGATTCTGGGACTAAACAAAAGACCGGTTTAGCTCTCTGTCTACTTCCTTTTTGTTCACTCTGCTTCTGGGTTTTTTGTTCTCTGTGTCTTTTGTGCTCTGGTTTTCGAGTTTTTTCTCTGTCTCTCCCTCCCCCTGCGAGGTCTTCTTTGCTTCGCTTTTATAGAGACAGCAGTAGCCTCGGTGGTGGTAACGGCTGGCCTCCCCTAAATGCTCCGTAACCGACGCCTTCAATGGAGAAAACGTCCGCGCCAACGGACGAAACGCTTCTGCCTTTAATGGCAGAGAGCCGTTGCAGAGACGGTGAACAGTTGTTGCAAAACGGCGTCGTTTTGCTGGCTGCGAATTTAGTCCTTGTGATACTTCTAATTTTTGCAATCAAACCCCTGGTTAAAATATAATTAGATCCTTACATTTCTGCGCCATTTTCAAGTTGGTCCTTGGACTTTAACGTTTGCAATTTGGACCCCAATTAAACTCTAAACTTTGATATTTCTTCAATTAAGTCCCTGATTTCATTAATTTAATTAAATCCAAGTCCAATTAAGTCTCAAAACTTATCAATTCTCCAATTAACCCTTAATTGGATTAATTAAATCAATTCCAAGCTTAATTAAGTCTCAAAACTTATCAATTCTCCAATTAAATCCTTGATTGGATGAATTAAATCAATTCCAAGCTTAATTAAGTCTCAAAACTTGTCAATTCTCCAATTAAATCCTTGATTGGACGAACTAAATCAATTTCAAGCTTAATTAAGTCTCAAATTTATCAATTCTTCAATAAAACCCTTAATTGGATGAATTAAATTAATCCCAAGCTTAATTAGATTAATTCCAAAGTTTAATTAAACCCCAAAAACTTCCAATCATGTTGCCCTTAACCCAAATTTTAATTCATTCTTCATTTATTTCATTTTACTTGCTTTTTCATCATCATCATTATTATTTTTTCATCAATTTTTTATCCTTTTCAATAAATAAAATAATAAAAATAAAATGGTAAAAAATTGGGTTATGAAGATACCATTCATTTTTTACTTTGTTTTTAAATATGAGTAACAATATTTATAATATTAGCTAGTTTGGTTTACAATTCATCATTAATTTTTTAAAAACTCTTATCATATTGTTTCTCTAATAGCATATATTTTTATTGTCATATAATTAAAATTGTTGTCTTAGAAAAACAATGTTATTAGACTAGGTGAACACCATAATCCAAGTCACTAGTTTGCTGGGATATGTTGGGTTGGATTAAGCTAATTAAAAAATATTATTGTCTAGATATTTTTTAAAAAATCTACTTCATATAAAATAAATTTTGATTTTATAATTAATTTTTTTTTTCAAATAAAAAATATATTAACAATGAATGCAAATTTTTCATGGTTTAAATTGTCTTTTGGTATGACCCATAGCAAAGCATGGAACAATTAACTCTTGTAAAATCTGCAACATCAATTTATTAAAAATAATTCTTGTTCAGTGAACAAGTTTTTGTGTAAGAATTTCTGAAAACAAAAGTGTTCATGTAAGAAAGGCCATTGCCTAGACTCTCACGATAGAATCTTATGCTCGGGGGCCAAAACGAAGGAAAAAGAAAGGCTGTTAATGCATGGGTGGTCGGTCATTTGTAACCTTTTGCTTCTATCCAAAAAAAAAAACAATTAATAATCTTAAAAAATATATCTTAGATTCTGAATTTATTTTATATAAATTATTAATTTGAGTTTTATAAATTTTAAGATCAATGAAAGTTTATATGATCATTAACTTTAATATTAGTGAAATTAGTTAAAAATATATGTAAATTGATTCTAATACTTATATTAATTGAAAAAAAAAAAAAAGGAAGAAAGCGATAGCAGCGGCATTCTCCAAAGTAGAAAGCCTGGAAAATTCTACAAGCATCCGACAAAACAACATGGCCCTTTCTTCTTGTCAAGAGAAACGGGAAAAACAAAGAGGAAATACCCTTATATAGTATATTTTTTCCTCAATCGTATTAAAAAAAATATATATTTTCTTTTATTTATGTTTTTTAATATACTTGCCTGTCAATTGTTGCCATTAAAATTAATGCATTGCACATATTTTTTTCGATACTGAATATATTTAGAAGAAATGGTTTACAGGTTGGCTCTATTCTCCAAATGACTTTTCCATTCTATGTATTTTTTACGGGTATTGTCAGGGATATTAAACTTTTCTATTGAGTTTTTGCTTACTAAATAACAAGTAAAAAAAAAATAAAAACTCAACTTATGAAATATAAATCTTATAACACTTAATGAGATAATTATAATTATAAAATTGAGTGATTGACAAAACATTAATTATTTGATGTTACATTACTGAGTAAAGAGTTTTTGTAAAAAAAATTATCTCTAACATTATCTATTTTTATAACTTGACACAGAAATAACGATTAAATTAACTAGAGTTAATTATTCCCACCATCCTCTATTTCTAGTATCATTAGACTCGCTAAACTGTCCATGTGTTTTGAAAACCATACACTTTTTCACCTTTTATTTTTCTTATGATTTTACCTTTTTATCTCCTATTAAAATTTTGTCAATTGGCCATTAATTAATTTTTTTAAGCAAACATGCCAGATTTATAGCAATCCTAATTATTAAATTAGTGTATTCGATTATCTTCCACATAAAGGACATATGGAGTAAAAACATTTTTATTGAGTACACCGAAATTTTTCACACAATTTTGGTAGAGTCTCTTCTATACCGGGATATCTCAAGTTATCGATAATTTACCCTACAATCAATTATAAAACCGAATTCTATCCTTACTATGGTTAAATTTTGTCGTTTTATCTACTTGGCCGAATCTAGTAGTATGGCGACAACTCAACCTCCATTTAGAATTTTATTCATATTTGAAGTTATAGAACTTCAAATTAGGCGGAGTTAGATTTGTTGGAAAGCTAACATTCCTGTCTACAACTTCTATGAAAGTACCCTCCCTGGATTCTATTGTCTTCATGTTTGAATTACCTTAGGAATCAGGGCGACGAACCTTTCCTATTTTCATCAATATATAAACATGTATTTCCAATTTTATCTCCGATCCTACTTCCTTATTAGATACATCCATGCTTTCACCTTATACATAGTAACCTGTTTCTTTATGACCTCCTAGGGTCATGGTCATTTATACTAAGTTAATTAGTTGATTTCTACTTTGGCCTAACCCTAAGGAATGAAGGTTCCTTTTCCTTCCAAGTTATAATTAGTAACTACATTATAACAGCACATCTCAATTAATTAACATGGAAGTCATAATTTCTCCTTCTCTTTTTTTTCTTCCCCTCCAGTGGCCGGTTCTTAAATCTGTTCTTTTTTTTTTTTTTTTTTTTTTTATTATTATTATTCCTTTCATTGCACCCCTCCACATTCAAGGCCATTACTATCACCCTAATAGGTATAGTTTCAATAAACTTTGCATTTTCTTTAAATTTTATGTTCAAAAACTCTAATTCTCAATTCAAGAAAATTATGAAACTTCCAATCAAGTTGAAGTTAATTTCATAGAAATTGAAATTAGAACTCCTTACTTGGATGAAATCTAAGCTTTACTTCATAAAATTTAAAAAAATCTTAGCATTTTTTCTCCTTGCATATAGAAGTTGAAGGTATATGATTAGTGGTATTATTTATAACCATCAAGACTTATTGCCAGCTTATGAGTTGTGAACCAATTGGAGAGCTACTAATAATAAAATCCAAACTAATAATATCAATATCATCATAATATCTGCTATTTAAATCGTTAAAATGTTAGGGCTTATTTGGTCCCACCCAAACACTGAATATTATATACCTTTGCGTGTACACTTGTGCTTGGAATCAACTTTGAAATCAAAGAGAAATTATAAAGGGAATGATGTTTCTTGTCTCTGTGATTCAAGAAAATTAGCTATTTGACCTCCTTGATGGGTATTACGTGGGAAGCCTAAACTCGAGTGCTTGTTTTACCGTGTAATAAACAGTTGTTTTTTAAATAATATTTATGCTAAAATATATATTAATTATATATTTTTTATTTTTTAAAAAATTATTTTTAATATCAACACATAAAAATAATTTAAAAATACTAAAAAATATATTAATTTAAAATAGATAAAAAATTAAAAAAAATTTATTTTTTTTAAAATATTTTTAAAATATAAAAACAAATATGCCTCCACCTTATTTGGCCCGCTCCGCGTGTATTGCACAACCTGGAGGAAAGCAAGCACGCAAGCAAGCCTCCGTATTATATTATCTAATACAAATCATTCAAGGTCAAATTTGAATTAAGAAATAGAAACATATATGATATTTTCTTATTCCGATCAAGAAATCAAGTTAACGTAAATCAGATTTTTATTTTACAATTTCATCATAAAGTATTTATTAAATTATATTCATTGATAAATTTAGATATTTATTTCTATCTATAAAGTTTAGTGTTTTCATTATCTAAGTACTATTATTGTTTAACATAAAATAAAATTAATATATGTATACATATTTTAAATGAAAAGATCATAAATATTATATATTATATTTTAAAAATACAAATATTCTACTAGGATATGTATATGATATAAATGTATATATTTTGAGTCTAATTTAATAACATTTATACATATTTATTACTTATTGAAAAAATAATAATAAAACCCACAAATTTAAGTATGATCGAGTCTAATTCCCATCATTACTTTAATTTGGTATTTTTAGATTTTACACATTAATTCATGATTTAGTTTCTTTATTAAATATTATATATTTAGAAAAATAAAAAAATATCGAAATAAGAAAATCATTTTTCAATGCTAATCTCTTAATTGGAATTGCTGATAACCTAATACGTTAAATTGACTTCATTTACTAATAATATTGCTAACATCATTTGTAGTAATCTATATATATATATATATATATATATATATATATATATATATATATATATATATATATATATATATATATATGTTTCCTACGCATCGTCTCACCCAACTACTTTAAACCGTCACCTTGCAAGGCCTGAAAAACCCAACCCACAACTCTTAACACAAGCACAGAAACCATGGCCTCCTCCGTAGAACACAGAACCATTAATGTCAATGGCATTAATATTCATGTAGCAATCAAAGGTCCAGAGAATGCCCCAGTTATTCTCTTCGTCCATGGATTCCCTCAACTATGGTATTCCTGGAGACACCAGATTGAGGCTCTATCCTCACTTGGCTACAGAGCTGTGGCACCGGACTTGAGAGGGTATGGTGACACAGATGCGCCAGCTGAAGTTACAAGCTACACCGTTCTCCATGTGGTTGGTGATTTGATTGGGTTGCTTGATGTTGTAGCTCCGAATCAAGAGAGTGTTTTTGTTGTGGGACATGATTGGGGTGCTTTGATAGCTTGGCATTTGGCTTTGTTTAGACCAGATAGAGTTAAGGCTTTGGTTAACTTGAGCGTTTTGTTTAATCCAAGGAATCCCAGTAGGAAAGTTATTGCGACTTTGAAGGCTGTTTATGGTGACGATTATTATATTAACAGATTCCAGGTTTGTTGTATTGTTGTTTTAATGATGGGTTGTTGATTTTCAGAATCAAAGTTACTTTCTTGACTGCATACTGTTTTGTGATGTCAAATTGTAAACTTGTTCTCGCAAATCTTTCGCCTTTTCTGGATTACATGATTACGTTAGTAGATTTGTAGGTATGTTTGCTATTTGAAGGGATCCTTTGACAGGTATGAAAAGATCAGGCATTTGCAGTTGTTTATTTGAATTGAACCATCTTTTCTTTTGTTATATGAAGTGTTTAATCACCAAGTTATAGACTTTTGATTGTTATGCTAATAAATCTTCGACCCTTTGTGTAGTATAGGAATTGGATTATCATCTATTTTATATTTTGTTTGATATTTGCAGTGATTATTTGATTGGGATGGATTAGATTGGGCTTTTTGGTAGTAATTAGCTAGTAGCTACGAATTTGACCAGCTGTTCTAGCTGAAATGATGATTTAACAGTATAATTTTAGCTGAAGCTTAAATAATCATTCATGGCATCAGGCAACTTTGTTATCTAACTGTTCTTGGGCACACTTGAGAAAGTTTTAAATTTTGGTCTAGTATAGTTTATCATAATTGTCTTCTTATGAAGATGTACAAAACCCATTTTAATGGAGGAACTGCTCGATTGTTTTTGTAGGAGCCTGGAGAGATTGAAGCTGAGTTTGCAGAGATAGGTACAGAGAAAGTTATCAAGGAATTCTTAACCTACCGCACTCCAGCTCCTATCTTTTTACCTAAAGGCCAAGGGTTTAATGGAAAGCCTCTGGACACTCCAGTTGTCTTACCCTCTTGGTTGTCTGAAGAAGATGTCAAGTACTACACCAGCAAGTTTGAGCAGAAAGGCTTTACTGGAGGATTGAACTATTACCGAAATCTTGACCGGTATGTCTTCCTTCCATGTTTGTTCAGTTTGTTGGTCTTTCCTGGTAATGCGTATGGATTGGGACAGAGGGACTTTATTATCTTTCATTAAGAGATTGAATTGGAATCCATACCCAGGAGTTTTAATATTTCCAAGTGTTTCAGCATGCTATATAGCTCTTGAAATGAAGACCTTTGCTTATGTTGCTTACCTGATCATGTGCAAGTTTTATTTCCTCTTTTCCACATCATCATTCCTGCTTCATTTTTTTTCCTAATTCCTCTTACCTTCCCTGTTGCAGGAACTGGGAACTTACCGCACCATGGACTGGAGCTCAAATAAAAGTTCCGGTCAAGTTTATCGTGGGTGATCAGGACCTCACCTATAATTCTCTCGGTGCCAAGGATTATATAGCCAAGGGCGGGTTCAAAAGAGACGTTCCATTTCTACAGGACATAGTTGTGATGGAAGGTGTGGGTCATTTTATCAATGAAGAGAAACCTGAAGAGATCAGTAAGCACATTTACGACTTCTTTCAAAAGTTTAGTTCGCTTTCTTGGTTTCCCTCCTGTTGTGTTAGCTGAAGAGATAAAGAATTCAAGTCTGTGCATTCGTATGTTCAAAGCTTGCATGCTCCTGTGGGGTTGAGATAGAATAATTCTTGTTCAATGAACAAGTTGTGTGTAAGAATCTCTGAAAACAAAAGTGTTCGTGAAAGAAATGCCATTGCCTAGACCCTCACGACAGAATCTTATGCTCGTGGGCCAAAACGAAGGAAAAAGAAAGGCTGTTAATGCATGGGTGGCCGGTCCATTTGCAAGCTTTTGCGTCTATTAAAAAAAAAAAAAGAATATAGTTTAAATGGTCAAATTTTAAATTTATTTATAGACATTACCCGTTTGAGTTTTACAAATCTCAAAATTATTTAAAATTTATATAATTAATAATTTTAAAATTTGTAGGATTAGTTAAGATGGTAAGTCAAGATATACAAAGTAAAAAAAAAAAAAAAAAAGCAACGGCATTCCCCAAAATAGAAAGCCTGGGAAAATTCTACAAGCATCCGACAACACAACACGGCCCTTTCTTTTTGTCAAGAGAAACGGGAAAAACAAAGAGGAAAATACCTTTAAATAGTATATTTTTTTCCTCAATCGTATTATTATATTTCTTTTATTTATGTTTTTTAATATACTTGCCTGTTAATTGCTGCCATTAAAATTAATGCATTGCACATATTGTTTTTCTATACTGAATATATTTACAAGAAATAGTTTCCAGGTTCGCTCTATTCTGGTTTTTGAAAGTGCTCGCGCGCACGTGTGTATATATAATATTTGATATTGTTATATTTTTGAAACATCCCTGACTTTACTTTTTATCTAGCTAGTAATAAAAAATTTAAAATGATTTTTTTTTTTATATTGAAACAGTTAACTATTAAATCAACTCATATAGCATAGTGTAACTTATCAAATTTACAATTTAGCTGATAAACTCTACTAGGTTTAAATATTTTTTTTAAAAAAATATGTTTTTATTTAATTATATGATAATAAAATAAATACTTATAAAATCAAGTATAAACTAAATATAAAAATATTTTTTTTGAGATTGTGATAATATTATAGAAAACAAACTAAAATAGTTAATGAAGATAAATTGAAAATCAAGCAAAATTTTTAAATATGAAAAAAAAAAATAGAACGAAAATAAAGAAAAAAATAAGGGGAAAATGCATAAAAAGAAAGAAAGAAAAAAAGTCACCTCCTTTACTAAGTCAATCTGAGTCAGCTCGGGTAATTTGATGAACTAACAACTCGAGTTCAATATTAAAAAAAAAAAAAATGATGGTCAGAAAAAAAAAAAAATTCAATTGAAAAAAGGTCTAAAAAACCATGAGCTAATCTTAGTTAACTTTATCATAAATAACCAAATATTAAGAAAAAAAAAAAATTACAAAGTTTAAGGGTAAAGAATTTAATGTAAAATGATAAAATTAAAAAAATAATTATAAAAAATATAAATCTTATTCATTGAATCTGAATTATTAAATTTAAATTAAATAGTCATGATTTATTTACATTATAAAAATAGAAATAAAGTAACTCTTTTTTTATTTCTTATTTTTACGTAATTTTACCTAATATAAATCATTCAAGGTTAACTTTGAATTAAGAAATAGAAACATATATGATATTTTCTTATTCCAATCAAGAAGTCAAGCTAACGTAAATCAGATTTTTATTTTACAATTAAAATTTTTCTTAATGCTAGAAATCATGTTGAAAACTCATTAATATTTTTTCTTACCCTTGAAAAAAAACAAATCCAATTTGCAGTGCGTATATGGGCCAAATCGAAAGAACTTAAAAGGAAAAAACACACACATAAAGATAAAAAATTTAGAGATCAAACATTAAAAAATAAATAAGATAAGAATTGATTATTTCAATTAATTAATTTAAAATATATTAATTCTGGATGGCCGCCTGCCGAGACTAATCTAATTCATAACAGCTGATTGCGGATTATTCCACCAGTAAGTGGCTGCTATTTCTTTCTTATTGTGCGCGTAAACAACACGTTCCCAGAACCATATGAACACAACCAAGGCCAGGAAATTTTTTTAGCTATTAATTTATCTTTAATTATGATTGGAAAGTACTTCGATTTTTTTATGGAATCCACAATCAATTTGTAATAACCCCTCAACCGGGATCAATCTCATGTCAACTGAAAAACAAAGTAATTAAATTTTTTCTCTTTTAATTCTTCTTCTTCACTTGATTCTTCCTAATTTTATAAGTTTGGACTTTGTTAGTTTACAAAATTGAATTTTTTTTTATGACTTTTTCTATTTTCCTCTTGCTCCTTTTCATTATTTTCTTCAGTGCTATATCTTGCAGTCAAAGGTTCGATAAGATCCCTAAAAATTCAGATCTGATGCTCGGATTGAATTAGTGCATCTTGACTGATTGACATGAACAAACAGCTAGATTGGAAACTTCGGCCATCTCTGTTCTTCTTTTACCAAATGGAGCTCCCAATAAAGGTCGTAAGATAATACAGATATTAATTAGTGCATCTTTTTGATGGAGCAAACAAGAACATATTGCGTGTTTGGTGAGAAAAACGACGAGACAAAACAACGTTTTCCGGGTAAAAGAAGCACTGATTTTATAATGATAGTTTTGAGAATTATCGTCTTCATCGGCAGCTAGCTAGGGTTAGGGAAAACTAGCTATATTAATGCCTGCTTATCCTTCCCAAGCTTGGAAAACATGCAAGCAAGGAAAGTGCATAAAAAGAAAGAAAGAAAGTCACCTCCTTCATTGAGCCAATCCAAATCAACTTGAATAACTTGATGAACATTACTTGTAATATAAGATTAAAATAAATTTAAAAAATTTAAAAAAAATAACATGGTAAAAACATTAAAGTTGAATTAAAAAACATATTAAAAAACCCCCGAGTCAATCCGATACCAACCCCGCTAGAAATAATCAAATAGTAAGAAAAGTGAAAAAAATAACAAAATTTAAAGGCAAATAATTTAATGTGAAATAATAAAACTGAAAAAAAAATCATAAAAAATATACCCTTATTCATTGAATTTGAATTATTAAATTTAAATTAAATAGTCATGATAAAAATAGAAACAAATTAACTCCTTTTCATTTCTTTTTTTTTCTACGTATTTTTATTTCCTAATATAAATAATTCAATTCAAATTGAATTCAACAATTATGATATTTCCCTCAATTCTAAAGCTGATAATTTCATTTAATTACTTGCCATTTAACTTCATTTATATCATCTAATAACAGTCCATTTAAATTGAAATGACGTTGAAAACTCATTAATATTTTTTCTTACCCTTGAAAAAAAAAAATTAATCCAATTTGCAGCGCGTATAATCGAAAGAACTTAAAAGGAAAAAACACACACACATAAAGATAAAAGAAAAGCTGTTTTTTCCAAAGAACTTGCATCAATCCAGAAAGAACAAAGTCTATAACATATTTTTTATAATCGTGTTCTTATGTAAATAAAAAAAATGATTTTTTTTAATTTATTTGTATTATTTAGTAATCTGTTGACTTAGATTCTCTTTTTAGAGCACGTAAAAAAAATAAACAAACACAAATGATACCAAACCGACACATTAAGAAATATGAAAGGACCAAAATGGACTTTTGGACTCTCTCGTGTGTCACGTTCAATTCAACAATGCAATGTTACTATACCCCTTTTTTCTCTCCACTCTCTCTCATCGTCATCCACCAGGAAAAAGCTTGAGACTAATTATAGGTGTTGGGTGTGATTATAATTGTTTTTTAAAATATATTTTATTAAGAAATATTAAATAATTTTTTTTTTATTTTTAAAATCAGTATATCAAAATAATTTAAAAATATTAAAAGAATATTAATTTAAAACAAAGAAAAAAATAAAAAAAATTTTAATTTTTTTTCAAAAATATTTTTAAAACTAAAAAAACAAACAAGGTTGACTAAAATAAATTTTATCTTCTCTTTTTTTTTTTAATAAAAAAAGAAGTATTTAAAATAATAATTTATTAAATTATACTCATTGATAAATTTAGATATTTATTTCTATCTATAAAGTTTAGTGTTTTCATTATCTAAGTACTATTATTGTTCAACAAAAAATAAAATTAATATACATGTATACATATTTTAAATGAAAAGATTATAAATATTGTATATTATATTTTAAAAATAAAAATTATCTACTAGCATATGTATATGATATAAATAAAAAAATATTTAATAATATTTATACATATTTATTACTCATTGAAAAAAATAAATAAAAAACCTACAAAATTTAGTATGATCGAGTCTAATTCCCATCATTACTTTAATTTGGTATTTTTAGATTTTACACATTAATTCATGATTTAGTTTCTTAATTAAATACAATATATTTAGAAAAATAAATAAAATATTGAAATAAGAAAATCATTTTCAATGGTAATCTTTTAATTGGAATTCATATACTAATTACCATGCTAACATCATTTGTAGTAATTTCTTTTTCTTTTTTACTTGATGTTTCCTACGCATCGTCTCACCAAACTACTTTAAACCGTCATCTTGCAAGGCCTGAAAAACCCCAACCCACAACTCTTAACACAACCACAGAAACCATGGCCTCCTCCGTAGAACACAGAACCATTAATGTCAATGGCATTAATATTCATGTAGCAATCAAAGGTCCAGAGAATGCCCCAGTTATTCTCTTCATCCATGGATTCCCTCAACTATGGTATTCCTGGAGACACCAGATTGAGGCTCTATCCTCACTTGGCTACAGAGCTGTGGCACCGGACTTGAGAGGGTATGGTGACACAGATGCGCCAGCTGAAGTTACAAGCTACACCGTTCTCCATGTGGTTGGTGATTTGATTGGGTTGCTTGATGTTGTAGCTCCGAATCAAGAGAGTGTTTTTGTTGTGGGACATGATTGGGGTGCTTTGATGGCTTGGCATTTGGCTTTGTTTAGACCAGATAGAGTTAAAGCTTTGGTTAACTTGAGCGTTTTGTTTAATCCAAGGAATCCCAGTAGGAAAGTTATTGCGACTTTGAAGGCTGTTTATGGTGACGATTATTATATTAACAGATTCCAGGTTTGTTGTATTGTTATTTTAATGATGGGTTGTTGATTTTCAGAATCAAAGTTACTTTCTTGACTGCATACTGTTTTGTGATGTCAAATTGTAAACTTGTTCTCGCAAATCTTTCGCTTTTTTCTGGATTACATGGATTATGTTAGTAGATTTTGTAGGTATGTTTACTATTTGAAGGGATCATTTGACAGGTATGAAAAGATCAGGCATTTGCAGTTGTTTTTTTGAATTGACCCATCTTTTCTTTTGTTATATGAAGTGTTTAATCATCAAGTTTTAGACTTTTGATTGTTATGCTAATAAATCTTCGACCCTTTATGTAGTATAGGAATTGGATTATCATATATTTTGTTTGCTATTTGCAGTGATTATTTGATTGGGATGGATTAGATTGGGCTTTTTGGTAGTAATTAGCTAGTAGCTACGAATTTGACCAGCTGTTCTAGCTGAAATGATTATTTAACAGTATAATTTTAGCTGAAGCTTAAATAATCATTCATGGCATCAGGCAACGTTGTTATCTAACTGCTCTTGGGCACACTTGAGAAAGTTTTAAATTTTGGTCTTGTATAGTTTATCATAATTGGCTTCTTATAATGATGCACAAAAACCCATTTTAATGGAGGAACTGCTCGATTGTTTTTGTAGGAGCCTGGAGAGATTGAAGCTGATTTTGCAGAGATAGGTACGGAGAAAGTTCTCCAGGAATTCTTAACCTACCGCACTCCAGCTCCTCTCTTTTTACCTAAAGGCCAAGGGTTTAATGGAAAGCCTCTGGACACTCCAGTTGTCTTACCCTCTTGGTTGTCTGAAGAAGATGTCAAGTACTACACCAGCAAGTTTGAGCAGAAAGGCTTTACTGGAGGATTGAACTATTACCGAAATCTTGACCGGTATGTCTTCCTTCCATGTTTGTTCAGTTTGTTGGTCTTTCCTGGTAATGCAGATTAAAAATTTCCTGCGTCCCGGAAATTTAGATGTGTCTCCAACCTCTTGTTGTATTTTGTGGTTTTTGTTAGTTTTACGTCACTGTTGCGTATTGATCAGGACAGAGGGATGTTATTATCTTTCATTAAGAGATTGAATTGAAATCCATACCCAGGAGTCTTAATATTTCCAAGTGTTTCAGCATGCTATATAGCTCTTGAAATGAAGACCTTTGCTTATGTTGCTTACCTGATCATGTGCAAGTTTTATTTCCTTTTTTTCCCATCATCACTCCTGCTTCATTTTTTTTCCAAACTCCTCTTACCTTCCATGTTGCAGGAACTGGGAACTTACCGCACCATGGACTGGAGCTCAAATAAAAGTTCCGGTCAAGTTTATCGTGGGTGATCAAGACCTCACCTATAATTCTCTCGGTGCCAAGGATTATATAGCCAAGGGCGGGTTAAAACGAGACGTTCCATTTCTACAGGACATAGTTGTGATGGAAGGTGTGGGTCATTTTATCAATGAAGAGAAACCTGAAGAGATCAGTAAGCACATTTACGACTTCTTTCAAAAGTTCTAGTTCGCTTGCTTGTTTCCCTTCTGTTGTCTTTGCTGAAGAGATGAAGAATTCAAGTTTGTGCATTCGTATGTTGAAGGCTTGCATGCTCGTGTGGGGTTTTGATTATTTGAATGGGATGTTCTTGTGGTTATTTACTACTGTAATGGTTGCTGTAATTTCCATATGCGCTCAAAATAAATCATGTGTGTGATTGTTTCGTACCCAACATTTGACTGTTGAATTGATTGCTCAAAGCACAAGCATGCTGTTCGTGGAACACTGCACACATGAAACTCTATGCACTAGCTGGAGGAGCCCCGCATTTTTGCTTTTTAGGTGCCCAAAATCAAGGCACAGTAACTAGAGTGCCTTCAAGCAATTGCAAGGAATATTGTTATAAAACCTGGCACAATGAGTTAAACCAGTGATTTATAAACATAGGACCTAGCTCCTGGTCGGGTTTGATGTGAAACTAGGTTGAGAGTTGGCTTGATGAGTTAACTTGTGATTTGATTTATGTAGTCAATATATGAGTGCTGTTTTATTTAACTTTTTTTTTTAAAAAAAAATTTCTTTTAAAACAACTTTGTGTTTAGAAAAAAGATATTTAAGAAGCCTTTACTATTAAATGTTTTTGTAAGATGTGATTGTTGTGAATGTGATATTTCTATTTAGTTGAAAATAAAAATTTTAATCAATGTATCTTTATTGTGTTCAGTTAAATAGAAAACAATGTGGAGAATATGAGTAAAATCTATCATTTTATCTTTGAAAATTAAACTATATAATTTAATCATAAGATATTTAATCTTCTTTCTTAATGCTTATCACGTTACTCAAGTCTAAAACTAAAACATTTAAATAAATTCAATAGTTAAATTAATTTTATAAAATTCAAGTAGAATAAGATATTTATCAACACAATACATAGCATATATATTATGATTTCATAGAAAATTAATATAAACTAGTTACCTAAACTGGGTTATTATTGGAGTAGAAAAAAATAAAACATGCCAGGCAATTTAACATAAAATTTGGATGCATTTATAAGGGTGTGTTTGTTTTTCTGGAAAGTGGTTTCTAGAAAACTATTTTTCATATTTTCTTGTGTTTGTTTGTTGTTAGAAAAGTTGGTTAACGAAAAACACTTTTTAATCAGAAAAATTTGACTTGGTTTTCAGAAAAAATATTTTTTCTTTTATTTTGGACGGAAAACACTTTTCTGGAAGTTGTGAAAAATTTAGAAATATCATATTATCTGCTAATTATATCAAATTTGATCTTCAAACTTTTGATTGCTATATATATATATATATTTTTTTTTTTGAATATTTATTTTTCAACACTTTCTGGAAGTTGTGAAAAATTTAGAAATATCATATTATCTGCTAATTATATCAAATTTGATCTTCAAACTTTTGATTGCTATATATATATATATATATATTTTTTTTTTGAATATTTATTTTTCAACACTTTCTGGAAGTTGTGAAAAATTTAGAAATATCATATTATCTGCTAATTATATCAAATTTGATCTTCAAACTTTTGATTGCTATATATATATATATATATATATATATATATATTGTTTTGAATATTTATTTTTCAATTTTATCTTTTAAAATTTAATTTTTATATTAAACTTTGATCCTTTTTTTTTTTAATTGTTATTTGTTTTTTTCTTATCATTTTTTAATTGAAATTTTTTATCTATCAAATTTGATTATCATTCTTTTTATTGTTACTTATTTTATTTGAAATAATTTATGAAATGTTAATTATTATTATTTTAATTTCTTCATCTTTCATTTTTTTTTTTTACATTTTAGATTTAATCTATATTATTTTAATTATTATTTATTTTATTTAAAATAATTTATGAAATTATAAATTTTTTAATTTCATTCTTATTCAACTTTTTAATTTATAAGATTTATTTCTTAATATTTTAATAAACTTGAAAAAAAAAAAAAAACATTAATAAGTTATTTTTCAGCTTATTTTCCATAATATAACCAAACATTAAAAAATATTTTCCAACTTATTTTGCAATACATTACCCAACATCAAAAAATAATTTATTTTTCTAAAATTTATTTTTCAAAAAAATACTACTTTCCAGTTTCCAGCAAACAAACAGATGCAAATTAAAAAGTTGAAAGCTGACATCTCAAACTCTGCTTATTTTAGAGGAGAATCACATTTCCAGCGTCCTAGGGCATTTGAGATTTACAAGAATTCAACCAAACATAAAAATACTTGACCTCTCGAATCACTTTCTCCATATAATCTTAAATATCCTAGCATCAAACGCCCCCTTACTGATGTTTCGTGCCACTAGATGGGATGTGAGGATGCTCAACAACTTCCTGGCCTTTTGCGTTTCTCAACATTGAAGTGCACATCGATAAGATCTGTTATACCAGCTGTTATTTTTTGACCTATTTTTACAGGGCCAACACCTTGTGGGGTGCCTGCACAAGAAAAAGAAGATAAAAAGGCAAATTATTCAAGACTTCAAATGACAAGATCCTATATTTGATCACACTAGGAAGACATCTCAAAATTCCCTCAAGGGATGGCCATGAGAAATGATCCAATAATCAGTTGTATGTACCAAAAATCTCTCCTCTCACACTTGCATATGCAGAATAGATCTAATATAAAAGTCAGAAGACAAACGCCTAGCCAGAAGGCTGCTAGCAGTGTTCATATAGTCCAACAAATACTCATTGTAAAATGAAACGATTCCTTCTCACATGGATTCAGCAAGCTTAAAAGAATCAATCTTAAGATATGGACACTACAAATAAGGCTAAGCACCACTTTTCCCAGAAATTATCAGTAAGATGCATAAAAGTTAAAACCTCTCAAGTACTGAAAAGAGAGGGGGGGGGGGGGGGGCTTGGAGCCAAAAGAGAAGAAGAAATGAATCTGGTAACATACAATAAAGTAAGGCAGATCTCAAACCTCACTGACACAATTTGCCTTTACAAACAGTAAATGATTGAATATATCCCAAGGGTCTATAATTACTGTGTGAATACTGAGATTAAGAAACAACATCTAGGTAAGAACTTGCCACAACCGTGATGATTAACACATCTCAAGCATCTTTGATTGGTAATTGACTAAGAGCGAAGGAATCCTCTTACAAAAAACAAAACCACAGAAACAGAATAAAGTATCCCATGATACCTGTTAATATAACATCTCCTTCAAAGAGTGTCATGATAGAACTGATGTGGCTAATGAGAAATGGGATTTTAAAGATCATATCTTTGGTGGAACCTTTCTGGCGTATTTCTCCATCAACCTACAGTGAAACAGATCCATTTGACCTCTGATTAATCCAAACAACAACATTTGAGAAGGAACCTTCAAAATGGAGCATGCAAAACGATGATTTTGATACCTTTAACCATAGTTCCAAGTTGTCAGGGTCAGGCACATTTGACTTGGAAAGCTGCACAAAGTCTTTGAAAGCTGAGCATGTGATCAAGATCAACGACACACTGATTAACATATTCACAGTAAGGGGAGAAAACCCTAGATAGATGGAAAATCTCAGTATTCCTCCTTTTAGCCAAAAAGAAAATGGCTGCTGATAAAAACATATATGACTACATGGACAAGTTTGATGATTATGAATATCTATGCTTCAATGAGTGCCAGCATTCACAACTACAACAAATGGGACAGAAACAGTGATTTAAAGGTAACTTGCATAACTTCCTCGTCGCCCCATCTTTCTCAAGCTAGTTGTTAATAACTCACAATTATCGACTGGGTGTAGGATTAAACCTCAATATTTGAAAAAAAATTGTTCATCAACATGGTTATAATCAGACAGGGAAGCAATAAAGGAGAACGAAGTCCAATTCATTTCTTACAACAGAACTGATAGGTGTGAATGTGTCCTGCCCTTTAGCCACAGTCCACGGGAGCCCTGCAGACTGACAAACAATACAAAGAAAACGCCATTAATGAAGTCAATTTAAAATGCCCATTACTACACTCAACATTAAACGACAGAGATCGAGAGTACACAGCAACACAATCAATACGTGGAAACATACAACAATCTCACATTCATATATTTTCCAGCATTACACACAAAGTCCAACGCAAACATCCTTGCTTCACATTTACATTCACTTTCGCTACATCCGACAACTTCCTCCCACAAAAAACAATTGTGTTCTCCTCATTTCAACATACAATTATACTACGCAAGAAAAAAAAAAAGTAAAGAAAGGTATGTAATAACATTTTCTTGTTACAATCACTACAGATAAAAACACAATCTTTTTATTTACTTATTTTTACCTTAGCAGTAGCTTGTATTTCCCTAGCAGTCATATCCAATGCAAGCGCATACCCTTAAATAAAAATAAAAATTACTTCTTCTATTTTAAATTTTCAGACGATAAAAATCTAACTTAAAAAAAATAATATTTACAAGAAAAACATCAACCTCCAACGTAGTCCATGGCAGTTGATTCAGGCACATCACGAGCTTTCTGGCCAATAACTACAGCAAGCTCGACTTCATGATGCAACGACTCCAACGGTTGTGGAATCTCGATCGTACCTCCGTTTTCCAAATAAGACGACGTCGGTTTCATAAACAACACCGGTTCCTATCCATCGCAGATATTTCAAATTACGTGGATATATATAATATTGATTATCGAGCGGTTATTTTGATGATTAGAGAAAAACCTTGGGGACGGCGTTGCCTAGTTCTTTCGCGTGAGCAGCGTAGTTACGGCCAACGGCAACGATCTTGGTTCCTACATGAAGTAGCTTTTGTATGCCTGCTGACGGTGATGCCATTACGATCAAGATCGGTCTTCTCTTTATCGGAGCAATGTCAAACGGCGATCGTCTTGGGGGAGTACACTGGACTTGCGACCTTTTATTGTTGGAGAAAGGAAATGAAAGGGAAGAAGAAGTCAAAAAGTAACTCTCTAGACCCGACATGTCGTTAACACCCAATTAAAAAAATGATATATATATATATATATATATATATGGACTGCAAAGGGTCGGGCGGGGGTGTGACGGGTTTTTAATAGATTCATATCCGACCCGGCACCCTCATGTCCGTTGTTTGCATCCAATTAAATTGGGTAAAAACCTCACCGAACCAAATTAGATGATATCGAGTAGTGAAATTCCAATCCTCTATCTATTAAAAAGAAATCAGCTTTGTTCGAAAGATTACGAGGAGAAGCTCAAATTGGATTGTGTAGTGGTTTATTTTTTTTATATATTATTTTGGTTATTTTTCTTTTTTATGTTTTGTTGATGGGGATTGTGAATTGATAATTTGTTTGATTTTTTTAATGCAGTTACATGGTCTCACAAAAATATCCTAGCTTGGAGTTGGTGTTTGACTTCTTGAAAAAGAAAATTGATTTTGTTCTTTTAAAAAAATTGAAAATGAGGGGATCAATATTGAAAAAAAATGAAAGACTTTTTTTATTTATAAATATGATTTTTACTCTGGTTTTATTTTTTTATTTTTTTTTACCTTTGTTTATCATTTATTTTTCAATTCTTTTTTAATATTATGTTGATTAGAATTTGAGGTTGATAATTTGTTCAATTTACTTTATATAATTGATTACATAGTCTTAGAAAAATATTTTTGTATCGAGTTGGTATTTAATTTTATAGAAAAAAATTTGATTTTGGTTTTTTGCAAGAAATTAAAAATAAAAGGACTAAAGTTGAAACAAAGAAAAAATGGCAACCATACTATTTTTTTTTTAAATGTGATTTCAACTCTGCTCCTCTTTATTTTTATTCTTGTTTTTTTTTTAATTTTTTTTTTTTAAATATTGTGTTGATTGAGATTTAATGTTGATAATTTGTTTTGATAAACTTTTTTAAAACAAAAATCTTGATATTGTGTTGATTTTTGATTTCACAAAACAAATATAATTTTATTGTTTGAAAAAGATTGAAGTATATCAAATTATAATCCTATATGGGTAACCTATATTAGATAGGAAGATATATGGAATTATAATACAAACTAAATTCATCATTTCTTGATAATAATGTGAATTCTACCTGAGCTATAAATATGACGTACTAATGGAATCAATTTCGCTCATACTAACAAGAAGCAAAAAACAGGAATTGTGAGAAAAAGAAGAGAAAACAGATGGTTGTTCTTTGTGTTTACTGTCATTGTCCGAATGAACCTACCATCATGCTCTTGATACATTTTTTGCCATGGCTTCCGGGATTTAGTCAGAATATCCAGCAATAATTAATGTCTTGTAATTGCCTGGTGCGATACTGGTGGTGAAGGGGCAGATCATTGCTCCTAAATCTATGGAAAATAAGCTCTAAAAATGAATGCCTACCTCACCGGTAGGCCAAAATTTATCAATGTGAGTTGGACAGCCTATAGAAAGCTTGTGCCTCTACCTGTCTGATTTACTAAAAACATGGTATAAAGAAGGAGGAATGGAAAGAGAGCTCGCCGCAGCTACATCGGAGAAGCCTCCTAACGAGGCTTTTTAGTTTGTGGAGAAGGAGAAACATACAAGGGTGACTATTACAATGAAATATTTGGCAAATGTCCTCTTTATCTTATGCTTATTAGCAGCCTCTTGTGAGGCGAAGGGTCTGGGACGCCGTGCTCGTGCCGCCGTAAGAGCACCTCGCCGGACCGCTCCTAGAAGAGACCCGAATGAAAAGGTCTTCAACGTGTTACAGTATGGAGCAAAACCTGGAGGAAAACAGGACAGTGCATTAGTAAGGACTTTGATATTTTGGATACTATATATGCATGTTCATAATATATAAGTTCGAAGCTTTTCAAGATGAACATGGCAATGGCTGTAATCATCTGTTAAAACAAATCCACATTTGATAAGGGGTTTTAAGCTCTTATAATTTGTGGCGTTTATATCTGAACTTTCCCTTGATTTTTCTCACCCAGAAATTTTGATGAAATTGATTAGATTGTGGGTTTGGCCTTCGCAGTCTTTCATCCGAGCATGGAGGGCTGCGTGCAATTATAGGGGAACGGCAAGGCTACTCATCCCCAGGGCAACCTTCTTGATAGGGGCAACCATCTTCCAGGGGCCATGCCTAGGTCCAGTACCCATTAAGGTTCAAATTGCAGGAACACTGAAAGCCGTACCAGACCCTAGCATGTACGAAGAAGATTTCTGGATCTTGTTTGAAAACATCAACGGCTTGCTGGTTACCGGTACAGGCACTGTTGACGGCCAAGGCAATGCTGTCTGGAAATACAACGACGGTGGTTCCAGGTTCCCGAGTGTAAGCAACAAAATTATCTTGACATGCATGCACTTGCTAATAATTAGTAATTAGAGAATATGGGATTGATTTCAATTTCATAATGATTCTTCTTTCCCTTTTCTTTTAATTATTTGTGGCGCAGTCTATAAAATTCAATCATGTAGCCAATGGGATTATAAGACAGATCACCTCCGTTAATCCCATGGGTTTCCACATATCCATCGTTCTGTCCCAGAACATCAGGGCAAAACATCTTCATATAACAGCTCCTGCGACGAGCCCCAATACCGATGGAATCCATATAAGCCAGTCCAGTGCGGTGAAAGTATCCAGAAGTGTTATCAGCACCGGTGATGATTGCGTCGCTATAATTCAAGGAAGCACTGATGTCAGCATTAAAAAGGTTACCTGTGGGCCTGGACATGGCTTCAGGTAAGTCTCTGTTGAAAGTTTCAGGAAACACGATCGCTCTTTATTTATTTTATGAATATACTTGGAGGAAGCAATTTTGCTACATATGCTCCTAAGAACCTTTCCTTGTTTATAACTTACACATATATATGTATAACAGTGTTGGTAGCCTTGGCAAGTACCCTGATGAAAAGGACGTGAGAGGAGTCGTCGTGACAAACTGCACACTAAGGAACGCTGACAATGGAGTTAGGATCAAAACATGGGGAGGATCACAACCCAGCCAGGCTTCAAACATTCTTTTCCAGGATATTATCATGGACAACGTTAAACACCCCATTATTATCGATCAAACCTATGGATCAAAAAGCAGCTCGGTTAGTTTCCTTCGACTTAGATAGTGTTTGATTATGGTAATGATTGTTTTTAAAGTGTTTTTCACTTTTATCTCCACGACTACCTGGAGATCAATGAATAGTTTCATCTGTGTATTTTGTTTTTGCAGCCATCAAGGGTAAAGATAAGCGATGTTCGATACATAAATATCAGAGGAACCTCCGCGTCAGCAGTTGGAGTTGATCTCATGTGCAGCAAGGCTGTTCCTTGTGAAAAACTCTTCTTTTCAAACATCAATTTGAAGTACTATGGGCCAAAAAAGCTGCCTTTCACTTCTACGTGTACGAATGCAAAGATCAACTATGCTGGCTCCCAATTCCCAGCACCTTGCCGATAGGTGCTTGATTGTAGTTCAAAAAACTCCATTCTTAATTTCTCTTGTATAAGGAGAAGGTCCATTTTTGGATTTACAGAAATTAATATTATCATCTTTCACAAATCATGCTACTTTAATTTGCTTGTCAAATCAGCTGTAAACGTTTTGAGATCCTGTGTCAACTGTAAACATCTCAAGGAAAAAACCCCAGGCATGATGGGATTCTTGCAGGGTCTACTGATAACACTGCAATATAACCTTTACCAGACCTGACAGCGATCAATTCGTCAGTTTATCGTGTTTTTGCTAGCTAGCATGTTTTTTTTTTTTTTTTTTTTTTTTGAGAATTTAAGAATGAAAAAGGTCCAAAGGTCAGATCTTCATAAGAATTTAAGAATGAAAAAGGTGCAATATAAGACTTGTTAATAGACCAGATCATGAAAAAGGTCCAAAGCGGCCAATCTTCAATACAAGCGTTGCAAACTTGTCATGCCATCCATCAACTAATCTCTCTTTAAGTTTATGATCTATGAGCATTCCACAAAACTCATTCAGCTTCGTCCATTTGCAATTTAGAGCTTAAGCATTTTCCGAGTTGGCAGAGAAGATGTCATCGAGTTTTCTTTAATATTATGATTAGGATTAGGATGAGAACCTTTGTAGTTACCTCTCTGGCTCATGCTCTTCTAGCTAGCCTCTCCATGTTTTCTGTATTGAAATGCAGAAAATCCATACTGTTTTAGAAAAATTTGAATATATCCATAAGAAAGGAAAAAGAAAAAGAAAAAACAGAAATTAGAATAGACAAGCTCAAGTGGAAGAATTTAGGGTGAAAATCAATTCTAATTCTATTCCTTAATTGAGTTGTACATGTACAATAATCCCTATTGAAAACTTAAAAAGTTGTCTAACAACAAAGGAAATTATAATAAAGGAAAGACTTTAATTCCTATAATATAACATGAAATTAAATTAAGACCCTGACTCATGCTAACATTTTCTCTTAAATTGATCTCGATGTATCCTTAATGCTCACCTGATAAGTGAGTCATTGAAAACTTGACTTGAGTTTGCTTTTGTTTGGATATCTACAAGTTAATTTGTAGTTTTTATATGTTGAATGTTAATAATTTTTATTTTCTAACTTCTTGTAAATAAAATCATGATTAATTTTTATATATTTAGCTTAATTATGTTGAACTTGATTTTTAACAATCTTAATCACTGATTGATTCTCATAATATAACTTCATAAATAACAACTCACAAACACCCTTAACCAATATTGTCTTGTATTTAGGCTCCACATTAGATAAAGTTACCTTTTGTTTTATACTCTTTTAAGTAACCCAATTTTGTCTGATAAAAGTAAGATATCATGACATAGTTGTTGTCTTTCCCCTTTAGCACCCCAATCCAAGTCAGTATACTCATAAATTCTAGTATGTCGATGCAACGAGAACATCAACCATTTTTTCTAGTGCAAACTTCAAGTACTATAGAATTCTCATTATAGCACTCATATGAATTTATCTAGGATTTTGAATAAATTACTCTCATCACACTTACATCATATGTGTTAGGATTGTTAATCTCTTAATTGTTTGAAGACGGAACACAATAATTTAATGTCATTCAAAAATTTGTCTACATTCATAGAACAACCAATGTTATTATATAGGGAGAGAACAACATCTTGCAATCAATGGAGAAGGAGGAACATCAACTTTACTTAACTTCCCATCACACATTTTCTCTCTATGTAGTGTTGCAATTGCAGCCACTACTGCTGCATTCTAGCAAATCTCTTTACCTCTACTTTCTCTTAATAATTGGTTCATTGGCTCTCTTTTGCTCTCTTCGCTTGGGTTTATTTATAGGCTAAAATGGCTATTTTTCTAACTTATTACAGCAAATTCAGCTGCAACAAACTTGAACTTTAACATTAGTGGTTGTCAAACTTTAAGTCTAAATCATTTGAAAAGTTCAAAGAATTCAAAAATAAAGTTGAAAAACAAACTAGAAAGAGTATTTAAATACTTTGATCGAATTGAGGTGGTGAATACTTAAGCCAAGTATTTCAATATTATCTAAAAGATAATGGGATTCTCTTATAATGAACACCTCTTAAGACACCACAACTTAATGGAGTTTCTAAAAGAAGAAATCATACTTTATTAGATAGAGTACGGTTCATGATGAGCTATGCAGATCTTCCACCTTTTTTTTAGGGCTATGCCTTGCAAATTGCTACTTACCTTTTTAATAGGGTTATATCAAAATCTGTTAATAATACTCTATATGAGATATGGAATGGTAAGAGATCAAACCTATCATACTTCAAGATTTGAGGATGTAACATTTATGTGAAGCATATAATATTTGAAAGTTAGGAGCCATGTTAAAGAATTGTAAGTTTGTTGAATATCTAAAAGAATCTATTGGATATTATTTCTACCATCTCATTGAGCAAAAAATATTTATCTCAAAATATGCAACATTTCTAGAGAAAGAATTTGTTACTGAAAGGAGTAGTAGTAGAATTTAATGAAGTTCTAGAACCACAATAGACATCTAAATGGAACAAGAGCCTGAGGCTATAATATTTGATGTTTAGCTTGAAACTCAAGAACTTCGTAGATCTAGTCAAACACGTCAAACACCATTGAGATATCAACTTCTCATGGAAGTTAATGATGACGAGTGTCTCATATTTGATGAGCGTACTAATTATATAAAAGCAATATCTAATATTGATTTCGAGAAAATGGCTTGAAGCCATGAAATCTAAAATGAATTCCATGGACACCAACCAAGTATGGACTTTGAGTGATTCACCTAAATGGATAAAACTCATGGGATGTAAGTGGGTCTTTAAGAGAGAGGCTGATATAGATGGCAATGTACAAATATACAAAGTTAGAGTAGTTGTCAAAGGTTATATACAAATACAAGGGGTTAACTTTGATAAAACCTTTTTATCGGTAGTTATGTTAAAATTTATAAAAATTTTGATTGCTATAATTACATACCATGATTATGAAATTTGAAAAATAAATATCAAAATTGCATTCCTAAATAAAAATCTTCACGAAGATGTGTACATGAGGATGGACACTTCTAAGATGTTACCATCAAGGGTAAAAAAAGAACAGTTATACCAGATTTCTTTTATTTTTTCCATTAATAGAAAGGTTCTCCAACAAATTAAATTAAAATTTGCTTAATTGTTGAGCTTGTTATTTAATTCAGTACTATAATCCGGGGAAAAGCTTAAGGATAGCATTTAATTTGTGTCTTGACTAATTATAGAAATGAAACCTAAGTAAACTGACGCTAAACACAGAACAGAACCACTGCAACCTAACTACGTACAGACCAAACGCTATCTAATGCAGTTAAACCTCCTACGTACAGGTAGCTTTTAACAGTACAAATCTGTTTTGTTAGAAAAAAAACGGTGTAAACATCTATCGATTCAGTAAAATCTCCAACAAACTAGGGTATAAAGTAAGATAGCTTCTCACAATTACAACATCCAATCGAAGCCTTTTATCGATTTTGTTGATAGAGAGAAAGAAATACAAATTATAAAGCTTGAGTTGGATAGATCATTGCAATGGCCATACTATTTACATGGAAATCCTCGGCAAATGCCTTGCTCATTTTGTGCATTATAGCGGCCTCCTTTGTTTCAAAGGCTCTGGGGTACCATGGACTCGCCGGCCGGAAAGATCCCAATGAGAAGGTGTTTAACGTGTTACGTTATGGAGCACATCCTGGAAGAGACGATAACGCACTGGTAAGCTGGTTTAGTATTTAATTATCTGTTAAAAGAAATCCACATTTGATGGCGTATATATCTGAATTTGCCCTCGATTTTCTCGCGAAGAAATTATGGTGAAATTGATTAGATTGTGGGTTTGGCCTTCGCAGTCTTTCATCCGAGCATGGAAGGCTGCATGCAATTATAGGGGAAAGGCAAGGCTACTTATCCCCAAGGGAACCTTCTTGATAGGGGCAACTATCTTTCAGGGACCATGCCAAGGTCCAGCTCCCATTAAGGTTCAAATTGCAGGAGCTCTGAAAGCTGTAGCAGACCCTAGCATGTACGAAGAAGATTTCTGGATCTCATTTGAAAACATCAAGGGCTTGCTGGTTACCGGTACAGGCACTGTTGATGGCCAAGGCAATGCTGTCTGGAAATACAACGTCGGCGACGGCGGTGCCAAGTTCCCTAGTGTAAGCAACAAAATTATCTTGACATACATGCACTGACTAATTAGTAATTAGAGAATATGGGATTGATTTCAGTTTCATAATGATTCTTCTTTCCTTTTTTTCTTAATTATTTGTGGCGCAGTCTATAAAACTCAACCATGTAGTCAATGGGATTATAAGACAGATCACCTCTGTGAATCCCATGGGTTTCCACATATCCATCGTTCTGTCCCAGAACATCAAGGCCAAAAATCTTCGTATATTTGCCCCTTCCGACAGCCCCAACACCGACGGAATCCATATCAGCCAAACCAATCAAGTGTATGTATCAAATAGTGTCATCGGCACTGGTGATGATTGCATTGGCATCATACGTGGATGCACCGATGTCCACATCAGAAATGTAACCTGTGGCCCTGGACATGGTATCAGGTAACTCATTAGCATCCAAGTATTGAATGTTCCAGCTGCACACACACACAACACACACACACACGCTTGAAGTCAGTAATTATGCATTTGTAATTAACTAGCATATATAGCAACCTGCAGCTAATTACCTTGTAATTTACATTTCCATATATAACAGTATTGGTAGCCTTGGAAAGTACCAGGAAGAGGAGGATGTGAGAGGGATCACTGTGAAAAACTGCACATTGAATAACACGGACAATGGAATCAGGATAAAAACATACGGAGGATCACCTCCAAGCCAAGCTTCAGGCATACTTTTCCAGGATATCGTCATGGACAGAGTTAAAAACCCCATTATTATTGATCAATTTTATGGAAACAAAGAATCGGTTCGTTTTCTTTTACTATGATATCAACCCCTTTAACAAGCTGCTTTCCTCCTTCGATCATGAGTATTGGAGTAGAGTGTATCAGTTTAATCTGAATTTGCCTTCTTCAATTCTGTTTGCAGGCATCGAGGGTGAAACTCAGTGATGTTCGATACCAGAACATTAGAGGAACATCCACTTCAGTTGTTGGAGTAAACATCAAGTGCAGCCATAATGTTCCCTGTGAAAGAGTTAGCTTGTCAAACATCAATTTGAACTACGTTGGAGCAAAACAGCGTAATCATGAAATCAGCTCTGTGTGCACCAATGCAAAATTAAATTATGCTGGCTTCCAACTCCCATCACCTTGCCGATAGTTGAAAATCTCTTTCTTCCTGTTGACGATCGAGGAGATGGACCCTTTTCTGCTTTCATTAATTAGTGTAAATTAAAGTTTGTAAAAATATATCAGATAAGATAACAAGGATATCATTTTAAAGTCAATGTTAAACAAAAAATATCCATCAAAAGCGTAGAATTTATAATACATATTTAAAAAATATATACATGTAAAGGCATAATTAACAACAAACATGTTTTCAACACAAAAAATAATAATAGAACTCTAACATACATACTAAGTATATAAATAAACTTGCAATTGATATTAATTCAACGTTTTCATATGGATACTAATATATATATATATATATATATATATATATATATATATAATAATGTTTAAATTAAAATAAAAGAGAATACTTACTTGTTGAAGTACTTTAAAGTAATGAGATTTTTGTTGTTATTGTCGATGATGATTTTTTTTGTCCTTAAAATTTTATTATTACTCACTTGTGTAATTAGAATATTTGCAATATACCTCTCGAATTTAATAAGACTTACTTTAAAGTAATGAGAATTTTGTTGTTATTGTCAATGATGAATTTTTTATTTTTAAAACTTTATTATTGTTTACTTGTGCAACTAGGATGTTTGCAGTATGTCTCTTGAAATTGATGTTTGCAGTATGTCTCTTGAAATTCCAACACACACTAAAATATGAAGTGAGTAAGAGTATGTAAACCCCCCATTTTTATAGTGAATTTTAGAAGTTAAAATATTAGAGAATTAATAAGAATTAACTCTCACCATTATCAACATTTGATTAGCCATCATAAATTTAGAATTAAATCTAGAAAAATCAAAGGCTCTTTGAGATAATTTTTTATTCACTCATATTTTTTTAAATCATGTTAATTAAAATAAATTTCTAACAATCCTCCACATGAATGAAAATTGTCTCACCAGTTTAAAAATTACTTAAAGATTTATTGAAAGATACTGATTTGATATATTACTGCAATAGAATATGTAGTTTTTGACTTTGAACCTTTCATAGTGAAATACTATTGGATTTACTTGGCTAAATAGTGAACGCACGATGTCTTGAACTATTCAACCTTTTATGTAAAGTAATACAATAATGCTCACATAGTTTTTTATCTAGAGATTTCCTTTGGTTCTCATTGTTATATTTATTTTGATCCTATACAGCTCTTGGATCCATGTGTGTTTTAGAGAATTCAACATTTATTGAAATTCTCAAAGAAACGACCACATTTTTCACTTATATAGGTGATCTTTCATTAAAATTATTTTGTTATAATCCATTTGGTATACCAAGATATGAAAATCATTAAGAGTTCAACTTACTTTTTATCATGCTATAGCTAACACTTATTTCATCATAGGAATAAATAGGAAATAATAATTTCCTAGTATCGAGAATGTTATATGACTTAGTTTTTCATTTTAACATAGATCTTGGGATCTCCAATTAACTAGGTATGATTACTATCATTATATTATTTTATCTTTTAAAAGCTTTATGTCCATTCTCCTTGATGAATTATACACAAGCTCTATCAGCAAACATTTAGTTAGCGGATACGCAATATTATGAAAATAACTTCATTTGATAAAAAAGTGTTTAATGGTATTATATCTACGACGTATATGTCTAAAATTTTCATTATACATACTACTATGTTCCCTTCTAATTGCTGACTGACTATCGCAATGGACACAAATAGTTGTCACTGGTTTTATCCATTCAACTTGGAATATCCTCTAAGAAGTTCTGAATCCATTCGGCTTCTACTACAATTTTATTAAGATCAATGAAATATAATTCCATCATGGATCTAGCAATACACGTTTATTTGAAGGCTTTCCATGACACGGCTACTCCACTAAATGTGAAGACATGTCCACTTATAGATTTTAAATTCTTAGTGTTGAATATCCAATTAATATCACTTGTATACTATTCTAGCATTACTAGGTAACCAATATAGTATAGCTTGTAGTCCAAGGTGTACCTCAAATATTTAAGTATCTTTTTTATTACCTTCTAATGATGTATACTTAGATTATTTGTAAATTTACTCACTTTATTAAATGAGTAAGCAATATCAAACCTTGTGCAGTTCATAACATATATTAGGCTTCTAGTTATTCAAGAATATTTTAATTGATTTATTATGTTACCTCTATTCTTGGACAAATATACATTTATATTAATTAATATTTTGATAGTGATATTGTTATTTTTAGAAAATTCCTCAAAATTTTTCTCAACATAATAAGATTTAGACAATATCAATCCATTAGATGTCTTATAAATATTTATTCATAGTATGACAATTGCAACACCTAATTCTTTCATGTAAAACTTATTAGTTAACTTTTCTCTGTAGACTTGATCACGTGATCATTGCTATATAAAATTAGCATATTGTCCATACAAAGACATAACATTTATCTATATTTTTCACATAAACACATTTATCAACTTTGTTGATTTTGAACTCATTTGACAACATAATCTTGTCAAACTTTTCATGCCATTGTCTAGGTGCTTATTTCAAACCATATACTAATTAGACAAGCTTATAAACTTTTTTTTTCTTATTCATTCATAACAAACCCCTCAAGTTGTTCTATATAAGCCTCATTTTCAAAGTCACCATTTAAGAAAGATATTTTTACATCTATTTGATATATTTCAAGCTTGTTAATTAGCTACAATGACTATTAATGTTCATATGGAAGTTATTCTTAACACAGGTGAATATATATCAAAATAGTCAACATCTTTTTATTGTCTAAATCCTTTAAATAACAAGTCTAGATTTATATTTATCAATAGTGTCATTAGCTTTCATCTTCCTTTTGACGATCTACTTATAGTCTAATGGTTTACTTCCGGGAGGAAGATCAATTAGTTTCTATATATGATTATTCATAATGGATTCAATTTTAATATTGACTATCTCCTTCCAGACAAAACATTGCTTTAGAATGGGTTTGAGGTTCCTTTTCTAACAACTATGTTAAGAAATCAAGACTAAATGTTTTGGTCATTTTTGTGCTCTTAATCTTTCTAAGCTTAACTTCATCATCTTCTAATTTATGACAATTACTTGAGCTCGTGTCATTTTTTTATGCTTCTTTCTATGGAAACACATCCTCAAATAATATAGCGTTTCTTAATTTCATAATAGTATTAGAATGAATATCCTTAATACTTGATTTATGTATGAGAAATTTCTATGCACTAATATTTTATACATATCTTATGAATACACAAGCCATAGTCTTAGGTCTTATATTGATCTTTTTAGGATCAAGTATTGCTACTTTTGCAAGAAACCCCTATATTTTATGCATATCTTACTATAAACCTCGGTGGACATTTTGGCGAGGGCCTAAAATGTGTCATGGAAAATTGGAGTCACCATCTAGTAATTAAAAGAAATTAAGAATCCTAAAATATAAACTAGTTTCAGAAATTTAGATAAGAGGTTAATTATGCTTAAAGGAAGAACAATATCACCCTTATAGTATTTTTTGTTTTTTTTTTTATGAAAGATTATATTTACTATGTGTTTTCTCTTAAGTTTATCTTTTTTATTACCATCAATTATCCTAATTTTTTTAATTATTTTGCAAAAACTTTGACGTCGATCATCAAACTTGTGAGAAAATAACATTAGTCCCTAAAATTAGAAGACTTGTCAAAGGTGTTGATGTTAAGTCCTAATTTTTTTTGTTGAAATTGCTAAAAATAAACATAAACCGCATGTGGTTATAAAATCTAAACATCAATCCCTTTTTTAAAAAAAGCACATCAGATTTGTTAAAGATGATAGCAAATAAGCTTTTAAACCCATACTTTTAATATAACTTTTATTTTTGTTCTTATAATTTTTTTTTTAAAATATCATTTTTTTTCTTTATATTTTATTTCTATTCATATATAGGTCCTTCTTTGTAAATTTTTTATTTATTGAGAAATACAATTTACATTAGGAGGTTCAAAACTAACTTTTTAATGACAGCTTAGAAACATAAATGCTATTTAGAATTATAATAATAATTACTTTTTAATTTTTTTTTAACTTAAAAATATATCAAAATAATATATATTTTTTAAAAAATATATTTTTTTATATTAACGTATCAAAACGATTCAAAATTATTAAAAATATTAATAATTTAAAATAAAAAATATTTCAAAAAATTTTAAAAACACTTTTTCAACACAACAACAAATCAACTGAAATACATGGGATTCGTAAAAGAAAAGGACATGGGATTTAGAGATGATCATTAGACTTGTGTAAGCTAAGCGATTCAAACATAACAGATAAAGAAAGTTTTCAACTTCAAGCAGCAACTGGAAGGCAGTAAGAAATCCCGGCATTGGACATCCATGGACTAAATGAGTGCGCACTTATTATTCATGATTTAAATCTTATTTAATACGATTTCCAGAACTTACAATTCATGATTTAAATCTTATTATACGATTTCGAGAACTTACAATCCCCCCCAAGAAGAGCTTTGGGATGATAAAAACATGTCATCTTGCAACCAGTCAAGGAAGTCATCTCATAAGTAACATGAGCAGCTCTGGTTTTTCAATTAACTGTTTCCACTCATTGCAAAATCTTGCAACAGTCGCCCCGTCCAAAACTCTATGATCTGCACCAATATTTACCTGAGAAAAGAGGCACATGATCGGATACAATAATGAAACGCCATAAAGCCGTTGTTTTAACAATCAGTAAGCGCGATGTATAATTTTAGCCCTTTCTGTCACAAGAGTTCTCTAATTGTTTGAAATAGCATGCCCAGTTTATAGTAAGATTGTCCTTTACATGGACAGTGCTTTACTTTTTCTAAAGGATGACGCGCTAAGTTACAGTAATTCATTTCCAAAAGAATGAGCATATAAATAAAATGGTGTGTATCCCAAGTTCATTTGGAAGATGGTGTTAAGTACTCTGAAGCAAATAAAAAAGAAAGAATTAACTGAAACATTGCTTACCGTCATAACTGATACAGGATATGCATTTCCATCATCTGCAAAATGAGCCACTTTCTGAATTCGGCCAATTGCAATAATTGCCACTTCAGGCAAGTTGAGGATGGGAGCACCAAACTTCCCACCAATTGCTCCAATATTGCTTAGTGTTATTGTTCCACCAGTTATATCCTCAGGGTTAAGCTTATTAGCCAAGGCCAATTGTTGCAACCGCAAAAGCTCCTTTGTTATCTAAATACATAGGTGGACATTTTCAACAATGCCAGAGAAAGGGAGGAAAACAAAAGTTGTTTTGAGGAGAAGTACTTGAAAGTAAACGCATTGAGAATACAACAAGACTTACTCCAAAAAGGGAAAATTAGGCATTGTGTCATTCTTGCCTACAGTTATGGATGAACCTAATTGTAAGTATGCATATAAAGCAAGATGCAACCTTAAAAAAATCTACTGATTTCAATATGAATTCGTGTCGTTTATAACATTCTAACTTTCATTATCAAATCAATCAAATTATATCTCTCACCTTAACTATTAAGTATGAAAGCAAAGTTTGAAGTCAAACTCAATACTTTGAAATCCCATTTTACTACTTGAACACAAGCAAGAAGCTGCTAGCAATCAAGCAGAGTGAAACAGAAGATAGTTGTATATGCAAATAACACAGACAGGAGACAATGAAACTAACCTCCAAGATGGAAAGAGACTGAACATTCTTTATATTGGGTACAACTAGACCAGATGGAGTAGCCATGGCAATTCCAATATTGTGGGAACCTATGACATTCAACAGTTATTATGACCACGATTAACTAGAAAAGAGGGTTAAGGATATCAATAAGAATATTCAACATAATCCAAGCAACATTCTGATCAACAGATCTCAAAGAAGCAACAATTATTTTACATCAGAACAATTCCTCCATTGGCAAGAAATATAAGCACATAAATACATCCTTGTAGAGCCAAATGTAGAGCCTCTGCAGGATACATCCATCTCATATGGAAGTAGGATAATTTTTATATTGGTTTTATAAGCAGTCAAGACCAGTGAATCTGTTGTGAATCTATAATCTATATATGTTTGTCTCATTTTATACTTTTGTTAACGATGGATCTAGTTCCAGCTTTGTTAGATCCTTGAAAGACTTGCAAAGGACACCAAAATTACCAGTTTAAATTACTTTGAGAAGAAATGCTTTCACAAGCAAGAATTATCGTGCCCATATACTGGAAAGCCTACTGTAAATAGTTGTTTTTTACCATTCATTGAACTTGTGCCCATCACAAAATAGAAGCAGTAAACAACATTGCAGCAGCAAAGAAGAATAAATCAACAAACCTTTCAGGATGACCTCCATTGTGTCCTCATTGAAGCGACTATTAATCCATGGATATTTGCTGATGGCCACTGAAAGTGACTTTATCAAAGATGGAAGGAAAGTATGCTTCACAGCTGGTTCGGTATTATTGTTTTGGAAACTTTCTTTAAGCTCCACCAATGCATCACAATTTATCTCTTCTACATAATGAAAATGTGGAACTTTTGCAGCCATTGACATTGTTTTCACCATTGTGCGTTGGAATCCCCTGAAAAAAAAATAAAGCAGGCAATTATTTTGCCTCAACACTAAATTTAAAGTGGTTTAGCTAATAAACAAGTATTCTTTAAGAGTTCTTGTACATGGAATTGAAAAATAACTGTCTAGTGACTCTACACTAACACAAATGAGTATTGGGGGTGGCTTTTGTTTTTAAGGTAAGGGTTTAGACTTTACTGTAAGAGAATAAGATTTCAGAAAAATCACAGTTTTTGCAGTAAAAAGGTTAAGGATATCACAGGATATTTTTGGCATTTAAAATTAAAGGTTATGATATCTCACAGGACAAGATTTACAATCTCATAAGCAACTTGTAAATAAAAGCTTTTAGAAAAACTATGCATGCATGAACCTTTAGGTGCACCTATTCACACTGCTAGGCAATCAAAATTTCAAACCAGCAGATGCTTGATATGGTCTGAATTCAAAACATGGGCTTGCAGTGAATGGTTGTGGCTGCCTGGCTAATGGCTTGGATACCAAATTAATTGACCTATCATTATGATTAAAATGGCAGGGAAAATTAACACCTCTGCAATATAAGAATTGCTATGTTATCCTAATCCTATCATTTAAAAAACAAAAATTGTTTATTTTGTGAAGAGTATAATGCTATGGAAAGTAGTTTTGTACATTCCTACCCCCTTCTTTAAAAAAACAATGATAGGAAAAAAGTTTTCAGTTCACATTAGCTACTAATATTACCTTAGAGGAATTGTCTTATCACCGGGTTGTGAGCCTAATTCCGCTGAAACGTATGAGTAGTCCTCTTCACCTCTCAAAAACTGGTCTCCAGAATCAGCATTCTCAAAGCCAGAGGAATCTTTAATGATTCCTTTCTGAATAGCATGTTTAATTATATCTTCTTTTAATACCCTCCCATCTTTACCAGATCCATGAACATCATTTAGATTTATATCATATTGCTTACCAAGGTGTCGCACAGCTGGTGTTGACAGGACTCCACAAGTTTTACTTTTATTTACCTCACCCTCAGAACAATGAGAAATAATATTTTCAGTAAAATCATGTTTCTGTGTTGGAACTTGAGCTCCCTCAACCACCATTTTAAGAAGAGTCTCTCCGACCTACACAGATCACACATTACCAGAAATTCAAAATATCAATACACATGCACAAAAGCTATATGGTACTTTCTTTTTTCTCTTCTTCTATGACTAATTTCAAGTTTTTGACACCCCCAACACTGTGCAAAGCACACCCTCCCTGTCTTTTTCCTCCCCACGAGAAATGGAGCCAGCTCAGCCATTGTAGCCTGTATTAAGTTCACACAAGCATGTGCTAGTGCTACCCAGTCTGGCTAACAAAATAACACCATTCTTCACAAGTCCTAAGAGTTTTATTTGTTTGACATAGTTTCAAAGTAAATTCCAACTGATTCCCAAATCCATGTCTCCCATTTCAAGAAGGTTGCTAATTTCATCTTTAGTATCCCACACCATTCCTCACACAGGCAAACCACTTGGCGAAACACATGCACAGGAAATTCATAAAATGTCAACATGCTTTCTTCACCAAACCAATGAGCAGTAAATCAATAAATTCTCACCTTTACAATATCTCCTGGAACATATAGAAATTGAGCAACTTTTCCTTTGTAACGACTCGTTATCTCAATAGTCGCTTTGTCACTCTGGACTTCACATAGTGGTTGAAAGTCTTCAACTTCATCCCCCTACCACAACAACAAGCACGGTGCCATGTTTCCTATCACTTATAAAGACAATTTGAAACTCACCAAACTGACGACTTTAAAACCAGCAGCAACTCACAAATTAACACAAAAACAAACAAATAAATTCACAACTTCATCAATCATTGTTTCATTCAATTACCTCTTTCACAAACCATTTGAGCAGTTCACATTCAGCAATACCTTCACCAGTTTGAGCTAAAGGCACATCAACAATTCTACCACTCATCCCCCCATCAGCCAAAGCTTGACTTGAAAACAAACGCCAACCCACTTTACTCTCAATCTTGATCTACAAAAACCAAACCCAACAGTCATTTAACTAATTTCACCAAAACAAGGCTATTAACAAATTAAATATATAGTCACTCACGTTGATAGAGTTATTAGTGTAACCAGTGAAAGGAAGTTTGGGGGCCCTTAGTAGAGCGGGAGCGGGATACGGGCAGAGAAATCGTGGGGTGGAGCTCCTAACCAGTTTATGCCACACCCTTCTGACAATCATCATTGATGAAGAGTTTGCTAATCCCTCTTCAAGAAAATGAGAGAATTTTTTGTTGTTTGTATAAGAATTAAGACAAAACAAGTGTATTATTATTATTATTATAAGATCTGATGTAATCCCACGTTTTGGATCAATATAGCCCTTCTATTCCTGCTTGGTATTACGTTTCCGGTAAATTTTAAAAAAATTTAAAGTTTTTTTATTTTTAAATTATTTTAATATCTAATATTAAAATTTTTTAAAAAATAATATTATTTTGATATATTTTTTAAATAAAAAATATTTTAAAAAATAATAATTATTATATTTTTAAATACTATTTAATATTTAAACATGTCACGGCAACATAGCATCATATATTTTATTTTTCAAATTGCATTGAAATATTAGGAAAAGCAACTAAACTTTAAAATATTAAATAGTAATTTAAAATATTATTTTTCAGATCACATTTTTTAATTCATACAAATTCAGTTAATTTTGATATTTTTCTTCAATTTTCTTTAATCATCCCTATTTGTTCCTCAAAATTATTCCTGAACTTTTTTAATTGTTTTTCCCTAACCCTACTTCTTTTTTTTTTTTTTTGAAGATTCTTTATTTGTTTAATTTTATATCTAATTGTATTTTTCTTTTTCTTTTTATTTTTTGTGAATTTTTTTTTTTGTATTTTGATTATAAGGTTGGAAAAATTGGCAACCTAATATCGACTAGTGAAGCCCCTATTGAATTGGAAAATTGAATTTGGAAAAGCAAATTCAAAACTAGATTTTTATAGACTTAAATGCAATTTTTAAGGTTTAATTGAATTTATTAAGGACTTAATTGCAAAAAAAAAAATGATTTTTGAGTTCAATTTGGGTTTTAATAGGAGAAAATTAAAGCATGATGGTTAAATTGCGGTTTTGAAAAGCTAATTTGATCAAATAAGAGCCTTAATTGTATAAATATTAATGTTAATAGGAAATTAGGGACTTAATTAAAGCAATTTAAAACCAAGAATCAATTTGTAAAAGTCGCACGACTTCATGGACTAAAATTAACAAAATCATGGGACCAAGTTGAAGAAAATAGAAAGATAAACGGTCAATAAAGGGCCAATTTGCATAGATTAGAAATCAAATACTAAAATGAAAAAGGCGCTAAACTTTGGGTTGGTAATTGAATTTGACAAGGACAAAATCACACAAATCAGAAGTTAAAAACCTTAATTTGAGAAGATTTGAGAGTTGAGGTACTAAATTGAATTTTAGACAAATTTCAAATTAAAAAAAAAAAAACTAATTTCTCTATGGTTAACCTAGATGGCACATTGTTTGGTTCATGTTTAAAATGTATTGTTTGGAATAGAGTTCATCTTCTTCTTTAGGCAGTTTTGGACTAATCGAGTTGGCAACTTTAAACAAATAAATGTGAAGTTACAAACCTTCAAATTAAGCAAGATTGTATCCAAACAAAAAGTGTGCACTTTCTTTACCAACCTTCTTAATGGATTCTTATCAAGGGCCGAGCACCTTCCTCTCAAGATCAAAAACATAAAAATTGCTAGGTATTTTATCTTAAATATTATTTGGAATGACATAGTAACCAAGAATTCCAAGTTTATCATAAAAGAAGTCTTAATTATAATTGAGAACATTTCAACTTGTGTCTCATTGTATAATAATCATGGACATCTCAAATACCAAAGACAAAAGAGAAATGAAAATCACCAAATCTCTTTTGATTTCTAACTCTTGTTCATTTACAGTGCATAAGCTTTAAAAAAAACTTGTTTCTTTAGACATCTTTCAAACCAAGTTCTTGACCTAAGAAACCAAGGTTTGCTCATCATAGAAATCTCATCATATATACACTAATAGGAATAGAAATACCATCAGACCATGGTAACCATAAACGAAGAAAAACAATACAACTTACCTAAAGTAAGGCATACTAGGAGTGTCAATACCTTCTCTTTACACAACTAGTCCTTACTCAAAATCTATAAAGACCAATTACGTTTACTAGTAATTATAATACTAGGCGAGGAATCCTTATTCAACCAAAGACCACTCAACCCATCTAGGAAGGTTCGCCAAGACGTCGCGCTCTCGTGAAGGGTACTACAGGATGACAACTTCACTAGGGACCATTGGAAAAAGCTTTGTTTTGTTTGTTTATGCTTTGTAAATGTTGTTACCGTTTTTTTTTACCCATAAAAAATCAAGAAAATTAAAAAATTAAAAAATAAATCCAAAAATACAAGAGGATACATATGAAGAAGCTTAGAAGATTGTCCAAGTTGGTGGTTAAGGACCAAAATAACAAGTGGAAAAGTTGGAGAACTGGAATGTACAAGATTAATAAAATTAACAACCCGATTTTGATTGATAAAAGACTCAATTAGTGAAAATATTTGTATTTGGGGTAAAAAAATTACAAATTTGGATAAGTAAGGACTCAATAAGGATTTTAAAAGGTTTAATTAATTTTATTAACGACTTAATTGCAAGAAAAATCATTTTTTGGAGTCAATTCGGGTGTTAATTAAAAGAAATTAAAGTTTGGGGCCCGAAATTTGACTTTGAAAAATTTAATTGGTTAAATCAAGGGCTTAATCATAAATGTTTTTATTTGGTAGCCAAGTAAGGGTTTTAGTGAAGAAATTCAAAGCCAAGGACCAAATTGTAAAAGGCACGATACTTCAAAGGCTGAAATTACCCAAATCAAGCGTCGAATTAAAGAAAATTGAAAGTTTTATGGTCAATTAAGAATACAAATGCACAAATTAGAGACCAAAGACCAAGATGAAAATGGCACTAAACTCCAGGGCTAATATTTGAGTTTGACGAAGGTTAAATTACATATAATTAAAAGTTTTTATATTAGTTAAGGGTGCATGTGCCACAATTGGAAGAACAAGGACAAAAATGATTCTGTTAGATCCCAAATTAAAAACCCTAAGTTCAGCCTCTATTCATCTTCTTCCTTGGTAGTTCGCAATGATCAGGTTGGCACCTTTTAAGAGCTTGTTGTGGAGTTCTAGACCACCAAATGACATGCAATTTTTGCAAATGGAAGAGGAACATCCCCTTTATAACCCCATTCCCATGAAATTAGACGTTTACATCTCAATTTTTTCATAAAAGTCCATAACATCTTGTCCCTAATCAACCATCACTTAATTTTTAAATTTTGGGTTTGATCAAGTTGGCATCTTCAAACAAGTGAATGTAAAGCTACAAACCTGAAAATTAAACAAGGTTAGATCCAAACAAAAGATGTACACTCCCTATCCCAACTTCAAATGGTATTTAATGAAAATGAGATCGAAATTGCTCCAACAAAGTCTTAAAAGTGGCAAATCTAGTCAAAACATTGATCGAGATACTCATTTGAACAAAGAGCATCCAATTTTTTCATGTGTTCACACTTAAACATTCCCAGAGGTTTCTCATCAAATGCTGAGAAAACTTCTCTTAAGATTAAAGGGGTTGAAACACTTCACCTTGGCCTTCAATTTTGATCAAAACCACCTGAATCCAAAACCATCTATCCTGTGATTAAACCAACCTATTTTTAGTTTGTAAGGACCCTAACAAACTCATTTAAAAGCTCTAAATCAACCTATAAGAGAAGAGGTAATCTGACAAAAAGAAAAGAAAAAGGAAGAAAATTTGGCTAAGGTGTAAGGGATACAATACTAAGTTCAAGAACTCAGTAAAGGTTCAAAGGTTTAGCCTTGGTGGGTTTAGAGATAAGAAGAAAGAAAAGCAGCAATATAAGTCTACTTTCATTGAAGGTTCCAAACTCAAAAGGTATACTTTTACAAACTTTGAAAATGGAGTCCATGAGACATATTGGATTCAAAACCTTATGTTTACTGTATAGTGCAATGTTTTTCTCTTAGTATTTTGATGTGTTAGATGTGAAAAAATGGTGTCTTGGCATTTTTTTTAATGTCATTTGGTTTTAAGCTTGCATTTAGTTTGATGCTAAAAAAATGTAGTTTCTTTTTTCATAATCTTGTTTTGAGTTTATTATTATTGTTGTTAGGATGTTTATGAGGTGTTTGTGTGTTTGGTTTTGATGGAATGAAGTAGAAGAAAGAAGGTGGAAATGTGACAGTAGTTAGTTTTCTTTTTGGTTAAAATTTGTATGATATGTACACTATTCTTAAGTTGGTAATTTTTGAAATCAAAATTCATTGCATTTTCTTGATATTTTGGTGATATTTGTTAATGCTTTTGTTCCAAACATGTTTTTTCTTGCTTATGTGGTTTATATGGACTAAAAAATTGAAAGTTTAGAGGCCTAGAAAGTCAATTTCTGGGCTTGGCAGTGGCTAGAGCATGGCTAGGTTTTTCTAGGTTTTTTTGGTAATGTTCTTTGTATTATAGGGTAGAACATTGTCTTAGCCTCTAGATTTGGACCATTTTTGGTCCATTTCTTTGCATATAAACTTTTTTATGCATAATTAATCAATAATATAGTGTTTATTGCCATTAATAATATGTTTTAAATGATTTTTAATCCTAGAGTTTTGTTTTTGAATCGAAACTCATTTTCATAAAATCGTGATATTTAAGTGAAAATCAAAGTGATTGGGTATTAGATTATTGATCCTTGCATGATTTCCAACATGTATGTGTTTTTGTTTTTACTAAATCTATTCTAATTTAATACCCATATTGTTGGGTTCAGTTTGAGTGTTTTTGGTGTTCTTCAATTTTTTTGGTGTTTGATCTGTTTTTGCAAGAAAAATTTGTGTTTTTTTTTGTGTGTTTTTTCTAGTTTTAATTTGTTTCGGTTTAAATCTTTGTTCTAGTGTAGCTTTAGGTAAAACCTTGGTTTTTTTATTTGGTTCATGGTTGAACCAGTTATTTCAAGTTGACCTGATGGGTCAAAATCAGGTCACTTGGTAAAGGTCTATTTGGTTTACTAATGTTTTTGTGAAAGGATTTTCTTGGTCTAAAGGGTTGTTTGGCAAACACACCCTTAGATTTATTTTGACTGCTTTATTTTTGAATAAAAATGGGTTTTGTCAAACTAACCACAAATAAATTCCAAAAACTTTTTAAGTCCAATGTAAAATTATTTGTGAGCTCTTCGCACCTTTTTACAACACTTTTATTTAATATCGAGGTTGTACGCTTACACTATAAGATATGGGTCTAGCATTAAAATATCCACTTTTCACTAAAATTTCAAAAACAAATAAAAAAAAATTAAAAAAACAATCTTCTCAGTTCAAAAATATAAAAATTTGTTTTATTTAGTGTGCATATAACCAAGTCTCTTAGAAAAATTATAATGAAAAATCATATTTTTAAAAAAATAAAGATATATGGCGAGTTTCAACATTTTTTATATACAAAAATATCTTTGCATGTATTTTTAGACTTAATAACTAGTTTATTAAATCTTCGAGAACTTGACCAATATTTCAATAACCCCTTAAGTTTTAATTCATGAAAATGAATGGTTAACATTGTGGTATAAATATTAGACCTACAAATAGGATGATATTTAAATACTAGAAGTTGGTCATAAAATTCTTATAATTATTCTGAATTTTCATCAATTCTAATTAGAAGTATTTTTCACCATATTACATAAGTTGTGGAAAACTCTTTCACCTTTCATGATAGTTGAACCATGTCAATGCGCCTAAATGGACTCTTCCTATAAAAATTTATTTGTGCATACAAGCCCATAATAAATTTAATGTCAAATTTATTCATAAGAGTAAATTTGTTTTTAGCCATAGACTGACCATCGATTAGAAACCTATCAAAACCTTTAAACCACATGAAGACCACACAATGCAGCTTACCTCAAGTAAGGTGAGCTAAGGGTGTTAATACATTCCCTAGCCATAACTAGTCATTTGCTTTAGAATTTTTGATAAGACCAATATACCTAGGTCTCCTAGTTACCCTGAATCAAACAACTATGTAATGACTCCTACGCCACTTGCCCACGTGAGATAGTGAAGTTTAATGTTTGTTTATTTGTCAGTTATGCACGGTTTACTTTGTTTAAGAGCTTTTACATGCATATTCTTTAATATGTAAAAATATTATTTTATTTTTTAAATCTGACTTTGAGTTGATTGTTGATGTTCTTGAATACCTAGATGATGTTTGTTGGATTGATTTTGATGGAATAAAGTGGTTTTGAGATCTACCAATTATGGTAGTAAGGTTTGTGATGTTTTTCTATGTTGGCTAATACATGTTCTTGTCTTTTGGTTTTGGTTAAGGCCTATTAGATGTTAAAATATCAGTTTTGAGCTCTGAATTGTTGAATATGCTTGTTGTTTTAATTTGGAAATTTAATAAAGTGGAACTTCATGTATAATTTTGATGATTTGATTTTGTTTGTTAGTTCTTTGGATTCGAATATGTTTGGTATTGTTAGCGTGGTTTGTTCGGATCGAAAGCAGTGAGTTTAAAGGTAAAAAAATACATTTTATAGGAATGGACAGTAGCTGGTTTTTCTTGGGTTTATATTCTTTATTGTAACACCCTATGCATGACTTTAAAATGCGTCTTACTAGTCAAGATATGTATGCTCATATAAGGCTCCCCCCAAGTCCTTACCCGCCGATATGGAATATTATATTCGTGTTCTTAAAAAGAATATTGTCTTGTTTCCATGATTTGAACTGGTTTTGGTTCGATCCTTTACACCAACAATTTCATGAGATTTGATTAATCAATAATTAAGAGTTCATTTACATCAATAACTGTTTTTTTTTTTAGTTTTAATCATGTGGTTTTGTTTTTTCACCAAAACCTATTTTGATCCAATCATGATTATTGGTTGATAATCATTGATGTTTGATGCTTGATTATAGTTCGGCGATTGATTTCCATGCCTATATCTTTGTTTGATTCATATCTTGTATAGATTTTGATTCATGCTTACCGAATATTTTTTCGTGTTCTTAAGTTTTTCTAGGTTTTGATATGTTTTTTACAAGAATTTTCATGATCTTGTGTTTTTGCAAGTTTGATATGTTTTGGGTTGTGATTTTGGTTTTGTTTTGTTTTTTTAGGTCAAACCAGTGTTTTTGGTTCATTTGATGATCAAACCAAAGATTTTGGGTCATCCCGATAATGTCAAATTCGAGTCATTTAGGTAAGGCCTTGTTTGGTTTTTAACTTTTTTGATAAAGGATTTTCTAGCTTCGTATATTTGGCAAACATGCCCTTAAGCATATTTTGACAGTTTTGTTTAAAGAAAAAATAAGTTTTTGCCAAACAAAGCCTGAAGAAATAATAAAAAATATATTTTTTTTCTTAAAAAATAAAAGGTTTCCTTGCATTTGAGAAAACAAATTCAAGAAATATTTTAGCATGTTTAAAAATACAAAAAGTATTGCATGTATTTTACAATTAGTTTGTGAAATTTCAAAGGATTTTGGTTTATATTTAAAAAAATATTTAAAACTTATTTTTGGTAAGAAAATATATTATTAGCTTTTAATATAAGGATAAAAAACCTAGAAATGGTTAATCTCCAAAATATTATTAGGAATAATAATCTATTATTATTCATTTGTAATATAATGATAAAAAAAACTTGTTTAAGGGTTAATATCTAAAATATTATTGTAAGTAATACAACATTAAATTGATGCTTGATTGTGTTAAATATGATTTAATTTTATCAATAAAAAAAATTAAACATGAGGACCAAATTTAACACAAATAGAAAGAGACAACCTTTTTTTCCATTTTACTATTTATAAGGCACAAAAAGTACAATTTGGTCCATGAATTTTTTACTTATTTATTTTTTGTGCTTGCATTTTGAGGGTTTTACATCTCAGTCCTAAACTTCATTTGTTTAACTTTTCAATTCATAGAATTTTAAAGAGGGGTGAGAGATTTGTTAAAAAATAAGATAGGAGAGAGAAAGTGTTCAGTCGATCATATTTTGATTACAAACAATATTGATTTTGGTATCAATAGATTTGTCTTAGAGAGAGAAGTTTAATGGAAGTAGTGTTTTTCTTTGAACATGTCGTGAAAAGTATATTAGGACCTATAATTATTTTTCAATTGGATATCAATTTTAAAGGTTATTTTAAGCTTTTATGGGTTTTAAATCGGGTTTATTGAGGTTCATAAGATGGATTTTGGGTATTTTTAGATAAAAATAAGTTAAAAAATAGATTTTTAGGATCTAAGAGCTCATTCTTTAACTTTACTACCACTAGAGGTGGCTAGAAAATGAATCGAAAGACAACACATCATCTGATATTTTTTTAAAAAAAATAATAAGATGAACGAACATTTGATTCGCTTGTTTTTTTTTTTTTTTAAAAAAAAAAAAAACAACTAGGTATGTGGGCTTGACCTTCTTGGTCTAAGGATGTTTTCCCTATTTTTCTAGGTTGAGGCTAATCATATGATATTTTTTAAAAAAATTAGATGAATGACATTTTTGTCCTTATTTTTTTTTTTTTATTTTACAAAAACTCCATTGAATCAATTTGTCCAATTATTATATCATTGTTTTTAACAAAATTATGGCTCTTTTATGATGCTACTGTTGATTACTTCATGATTAAATATGTAGTAGCTTCATACTCACTTCTTTTTGTAAGAAAAACTTTGTTCTTTTATATTTCATGAGAATAATATATCTATTCTAAAACATTTTTTATGTAAGAATTTTATATAATTTCCTCAAATTTATTACACTTTTCCATATAGATGCATATAAATGATTGATTCATGTTTCTTTTTTTAAAATCTTTTAATTAAACCTTGCTTTCACGATCATAATTAGTTTTTTACTTAGTAATCATTTGGGGCTATAGTTTGACCTGTTTTTATGAAAAAAAAAAAAATTTTCAAATTAATTCTTTTAGTATTTTTGGATTTTTTTAATATTAAAAATGATTTTTTAAAAAATAAAAATTATTATTTTCATGCATTTTCGAGCAAAATACATTTTAAAAAGCAATCGCTACTACACTTCAAAACACCCCTTTAAAAAATGGTACTTCTCATAAATGACATTTTTTTACCAAAATAAAAATGAAATGCATGAATATTATTATACATTTTCCCCCTTTGTTGTTGCTGTTTTTTATTCAATGAATTATATTGCCAAAAAAATCATTTTGTAATAAAAAAATAATTACATGAATCGGAAAAAAATAATTTTGATCAAAAATATTTTTTCTTTATAATTTTATATATTATCTTTTCCATGAATATATTTTGGCAATTATCTAATAAAATAAAAAATATATTTATAAAATCTTGGCCGGAAGGATGTAAGCAATATCACAAGTACAATATTTGAAGAAAGGTTTCGTGGGAGAGACATTCAGGTTATCGGTTAATAGTTTTTAGTTAGATAATTGTTTCCTTGAAAGGAAAAAAACATGACATTTCCTTAATTTATTTTTACTAACTTAAAATTGTCAATTCAAAAAGTAATTGAAAGTGGATAGGTGTTAAATTGTTTTATTAGGATTTAACTCAGGATAATAAACTCATATTTACTTAATATATAGATCATTAATAGTTTAAACGAAATAAAACTTTAATAATTTAAGATAAAATAAACAATATAATTTATTTTAGTTAGGATATTTTAAAGGTAATAATATTTTTTTTTTGTATAATCAATCTTTTATTATAGATTTATGAAAACTCATTAAATTTTTTAATAGTGATAATATTTTTTTTTAGTGTAATCATTTCCTTATTATAAAATTATGAAAATTAGTTAATTTTTCTAGTGATTATAATATAACAACTTTATTTTATAAATTTAGATTTTTTTTCAAAATAACTCACCCGAAATGTGTGGTTCTTTTCTTTTGTTTATTGTTTTTATTAATGTGGATGTTTGGATCCTGTGCGCACATTAACCAATTCCACGAGTCTTGAGATTAACAATCATATAAGTTTTTAATGGATATCATATTAGAAACTACATGACTCGAACTTGAGACCATATCTTTTTTGTTGGCTGTGATGTTTAATTTCATGTTTCATGTACTTTCTTTTTAATTTTAAAAGTATGTGCATCATCTTATATTATAAGCATTTTCCTAGATGAGTGATTGGTGTTAAATAGATATCTTGGGATAGGATACACACAAATTGATTTTTTATGATGATAATATTCTCTGTATTATGAAGCATTGCGTCGATGCGAATAGTGCCTCCAAATGCCAAATCTGTTTCTGGACGCAACTTTCTTGATAAGGATAACTTGAGGTCAAGCTTCGAGGCTCAAAATATCAAACCATTTTTAATACAAAATAATAACATGTGGGATATTATTCAACTATGAAGGTTCAACCGTACAGGATTTCTAGTGTAATCTATAGCTCATGTGATTATTTTATACACTAAAAAATTCAAGGAGTTGTCCTAATAATTAAAAATGATTTACTCTTTCTTTCTTTTTTATACATATAACTTTGTGGGTTCAAATCTTAAAGCAAATATTTAGAAAAGAAATTATTAAATTTTATTGAATAAACTAAACTTGCGTGTGGGTTAAATCCTTAAATCGTTTAAATATTAATTTAATCTAGTTTAACATCCGAGCTCATCTAAACATGCAAGCTTATCTAAAGATACTATTAGGGTTCCATAAGTCTAAAGTTAATAATACAAGTGTTATTCTCTTTATTGAACATATTTGAGAGTCTGATTTTAGTTATTTTTTTAAATTTTTTTATTTAAAAATATATCAAAATAATCTTAAAACACTAAAAAATATTAGTTTAAAATAAATAAAATAATTTTTTTTAATTTTTTTTTTAAAATACTTTTATAAACATAAAAACAAACAATAACTAAACAAGTCTTTCTACTTCTGCCCAACCTAAATTTATATTGTCCTTGTTCAGGCTAAGCATGAGGCCATGACCATGACGTGGAGGTGAGCTGGTAGTGGAGGCATATCCTTCCGTCCATCATCGAATCTTTCAAAGTGAGAAATATGTTTCTTTCTTGATAATGATAACTTGAGCTCAGGCTTCGAAGTTCAAAATTTCGAACAATTTTTAATGCAAAAACAATAACATGTGGGCTTTAAAGGTCTAATCTGCCCACGATTTTGTTCGGATTTTAGACGTGGTAGGAGCCAGCCCATGTTAGCTTTGTATTCAAACAATTCTATGATCCCAGCTGAAAATCAGCATTCGCTGTAAAGGTTACAAAACTTCATTCGAGATTGGATAGGTATAATTAACGCATGTAAATGAAATATGTATATATCGAATTATATTTGATATGATTTTATTATGGAATGTATTCTATTATAGAAAATATTATATATATTTTTATATTTAACGTAAATATCCAGATCAGCTTGCATACATCTCGATTAATTTTATAGGTTCTAAAGTTAAAAACCATATAAATCTCTATTGAGATTTGTGGGACTCGAACTGGTGATTTCTAGAAAAAAAATATTATAATTTTCTTGTATATATTTATCCTAAATAGTACGGTCTCTATGTATATGTTGTACTAATTTTATACAAAACACTATTTCATTATCTCTTTAATTTATTTGATATATATATTTAATTTTTGTCTAAGAAGAAAGTTACAAGTATATTTGATTAGAAATAACTTTTTACTTGAGTCAAAGTTGTTACAAATTTTGTCAAGATTTTAATTTAATTAAAATTAAATTTTTTTTTTTAGTTTATATGCTTTATTGTATTTGTTATATTAAAAAAAATATCTCAACATTAAATTAATATTAAATTGATGCTTAATGCTTTCACCCTGTAATAGAAAAAAAAAATTCAAACATGAATGATTCATTATTTAATTTAACCTAGCTCTTAATTAGATTTCAATTGTCTCACAAATAAAAAGTGTTTAGAAATGCAAGTCAACTAGTGTTTTAAAAAATTAAATTTTTTTTATTAAAAATGAATTTTTTTTATATGTTTTAGATCGTTTTGATGTGCTGATTTTAAAATTAAATTTTTTTAAAAAAATTATTTTAATATATTTCAATATAAAATAATAATAAGTATATTCCAAACAGTTCTTAATCACTTACCTAACTTTCTGTCTGCTACAGGTCCACAAACACGTGCATATACAAGTTAGCTGAAATAGGCTCGTGTGATACTTACGACTTTCCATTACAAAGGAGCTCTATTTCTCCATTTATCTAAGTTATGTTCACTTGAGATTCTTTCTACCCCTCAAATAATCTCACCTATTTTCCTATAAATAAATACAAATCATGTGTTCTTTCCTTTTTATTGAATCGCTGGTGTGAGCTGTTGCAATTTGGTTTCGAAAGTGGAAATCTTTGTATTTCTTTCAAGCACATGTGCATGTGCCTCCAACCCACGTCTCCTCCATATGACAAGCACATGATCACATTTATCCACAGCGTTCATAAATTTCTTCATATAAATTTTCAACTAAAGCATTTATGTGGAACTGTAAAATAAAAAAAATAATTCAAACAGTTAAATAAGATTTCAAAATATAATTTATATTATTTTTTAATTTATTTTTTTGAATGAAATTTTTTTAAGCTTTGAAACTTGTAAAAACCCACATGATTTATATTGTTATTTAACACACTTTCTTAAATAAAAGTCTTTTAAATTTAAAATTTGTACAAACTTATACTATTTTGTACTTTTAATTTTTATTAAATAAATAAAGATGATGAAACTCAAACTTGTAATCACTTGGATATTAAAACTCTAATGTTATATAAAAAAAATTATTCAATCCAATAACTTAAATTGTTAAATAAAATTTGAAAATATAATTTATATTATTCTATATTTTTGTTAATAAAAAAATAATAATCATCATGAATATCCACTTGTTAAATATCTCGGAGATAAGAAGACTCTTCCCTAATTTTCTTGTCCATCAATCATGGGAAAATGACTCTTCTCTTCGAATATGTTAGGTCATAAGTAATGGTATTTAAGCCCTTGTTTTGAGAGATGAAACAGCATGATCCCACAGATTAAAATGGCTCTTCTTGTTCATTAACGGTTTTTGTTCGGCTGTTTTTGTATATTTCAAAAACAAATTTTAAAATTTTTTATTTATTTTAAATTAATTTTTTTAAATATATTTTTAGATTATTTTGATACGTTATATATTATTTTTTTAAAAATAAAAAAAATATTATTTTAATATATTTTTAAATAAAATATATTTTAAAATATAATCACCACCATCATTTTATATTTTTATATGGTCAGAGTAGCACATGTCACAGTCGTATATGCTCTTGTTGGATATTTGGTATCTTGAGCAGCCCATTTACTTCGATGTTTTTACTCTCCAAAATATCTCCCTTTCAAACCACTAATTTAATACTATTTAATGCAGAAGACAAATTAATATCACATGAAGATATTCAAAATATCCCTTAATTTAAAAGTTTTTGATTTATTTTACTTAAAATTATTCAAAAACTGTTTGGAAAACATTTCAACCACAAAAACCAACCCCACCCATGATGATAGTGATCTGCGCGTCCTTCGTCACTCTCCCACTATAAGAATCAGGATCCAAAAGGAATTGGAATCAATTGTAAATGGATGCATATATATATATATATATATATATATATATATATATATATATATATATATATATATGATTTGACCCATTTGAAGGTCTACATCGTACTGCATGGAGTGATCATAAGCATCCGAGCTGTCCATTCTTTTGTTCTAAGGTCTCATCGTTTTCGTTGTTTCGCCTGCGCTGCATGTCCTCTTTTCCCTTTAGAACTTGTTCTGTTAATTTGTAATCCTGTTTTTCTTTCACCATTGGCCTTTTCTGGTGATCTCGACGCACAGAAAAAAGTCTAACGATCAAGCTGTAAGATCATACTATACGTACATTGTGATATTTTTCCAAGTGTGAATAGCACCGACAAGCATGTGTTGATTGCCCATTTGAACACTTTTGAATTGCCTCCACGACAAAGTTGCTAGCATACAGGGGCAAAAACGTTAAGAACTTCTTCTTTTAAGGACGTAGAAATTCTTTTATGTTCATTTCTATTATTTTTTTTCATGTTCATAAAATTTAAATTATAATAATTAAATCAAATAGACGTGATCTTAGTACATAATATACAATAGCTTAACTACTAATTATTATTTATTCTTTTCATAGGGATATAGTCGGTCAATCCAAATTTGATGTGAAATCTTGAGATTACATGGTCGTATAATTCATAATAAGATTGACAATGAATTCTAAAAAGTCAAAACAGGTTTGATAAAAATATGATACAATAAAAACCTGTTTCAAGGTACTAGTGCTATTGAAATAAAAAACCCCTATCTTACAAATACCAATTCACGAATGAAAAGTACAAAAAAACATCACAAAGCCAGTTAATATTCAACAAGTCAAATTCAGTTGTTTAGAGAACTAAAGAATGTGAGAAATCATGCCAACACTAAAGAACAATAGTTCAACAACAGTGTTGATAATAAAACTAAATAAAAAGTGTTTTACAAGGAGTTTTTATACTCCAAACAAAAATACCATAATGAGTTTATTCTTATAAGCTGATTTGAACCAACTTACCCAAGATGTGATCTGATGTGATGCCAACTTATAATCAGACCCAAAATTTAATTGAAATAAACCGGAATGATGTTAAACAAACTCAAAACATTTAAAAATATAAATTAAAATAAAGGTTCCATTTGCTGCCACAAATAACCAAAGAGAACTAAAAGAGATAAGTTTGCTTTATCTAGCTTATAATGGTGTTATAGTTGAAAAAAACCTTCCTTGTAACTATAGAAAGAGTTTCCACCTCTAGATGTCCCAAATAAACTAGGAGAATTTGATATGAATGTGGAATTAATTTTGTCGCCTCTTGCTTTTCTTTGTAGAGCTAGGTTTCCTTGTAATACTTAAATAATAATAAATACAAATATATTCTTTTATTGCTACCTTATTAATTTTCTTTCTAGACTAGGATAATCATTAAATAATCCTTCCTAGCTTAGAAATTAGACATGGGTGAAATCTTCCATGAATTAATAGAAAAATATTTGCTAACTTAGAATCCTTATAATATTAGCTGACTTAGAATCCTTATAATATTAGCAAAGTTTGCCCAAACAAGGCTGCTAGAGGGCCGGACATATCTAGCCTATGTTGGACATGGATTGAGCCTTTCTTGCACTTGGATTAGATAGACTAGAACCTAATTTTGATGCTCTAATAGGTCTCCAAAATCAGCCCTAACCAAAACCTTTGTAACAAGCCCATTCACTGACTCTTTCAATGCTTTTGTTTTGGATCTTCTGATATGTAATAGATCTTTGATGGTGTTTGTGGGTTGATCTGCATCATCCTCTCTTGAAAGGATTCATTCTCAAATCAAGACCCGTGTCAAACAAAGAAAGATCAACAACAATAATGGTATCACCAACACCATTCTCACCTAAAAGATCAACTTTATAGACATTATCATTTATCCTCTCTAGAATTTAGAATGAAATATCACCACATGACTGCAATTTTGATTTTCTATGGTTAGGAAACCATTTTTATGCATGTTTATCAAAACCCAATCACCTAATTGGAAAACAACTTGCTTATGACCTTTGTTTGCTTTGGAAGCAAACAACTTGTTTTTTTTTTTTTTTTCTCAATCTGTAGTTGAGCACCCTTATGAAGTTGTCTCACTATTTTTTCTTTCCTTTCACCATCTAAACTGATCATTTCTTTCATAAAAAAAGGAATCAAATCCATAGATTCAGTGGATGGAATTCATAAATAACTTCAAAAGAAAAAAAATCAATAGTCGAATTTACAATTATACTATAAGCAAATTCATTTAAAGGGAAAAAAAATTCTTCCCAACCTTTTAGATTCTTTTAAATAATAACATGTAAAAGTTATAACAGAGTCCTCCTATTCACTACCTTAGTTTATTCATTTATTTGGGGATAACAAGTTGTTGAGAATAAAAGCTTAGTACCCAATTTCCCCAACAAAGTCTTTCAAAAATAGCTAATAAACTTAACATCACGATATGAAGTTATAATTCTAGGAATGCCATGCAAACATACAACCTCCTTAAATAATAAATTTGCTATATGAGATGTATCATCAATCTTATGATATGCAATAAAATGTGTCTTCTAGAAAAATCTATCTACCACTATAAAAATAAAATCTCTACCTTTTAATGACCAAGATAAACCTAATACAAAATCCATAGAAATATCTATCCAAGGTTCAGTAGGTACAAGTATAGGTGTGTGCAATCTATGTGGTTGTACTCTAGATATTGCTTTCCTAGATACAATGCATTGTTCACATATTTTTTGCCCATCTCTTTTTATTTTTAGCAGATAAAGGTGTCAATGCAATACATCCAAAGTTTTAGTAACACTGAAGTGCCCTATTAAACCACCACCATGTGTTTCACGAATAAGCAATTCACTCATAAAACTAATAGGAACACTCAATGTATTTTCTTTAAACAAAATTTATCAAAGGTCAAACATTCACATGCATTATATATTTTTCCAAAATCAGAATCATTCACACTCAATACCTTTATATACTCAAATTCTAGCAATCTTGTATTCATAGTGTTTAAAAGGACATACATGCGTGAAAGTGCATTTGCCACAATGTTTTCCTTACCTTACATATATTTAATAATATAAGAAAAGGTCCCTATAAATTAAACCCATTTGGCATGTCCTTTATTCGACTGACATTGTGATTTCAGATGTTTCAACAATTCATTTTTTTTAATGGATTACAAACTCTTTTGGCAATAAGTAGTGCTATTATATCTTAAGTGTTCTTCCCAAAACATAAAGCTTTTTATTACATGTAAGAAGATTACCACAAAAATATAAAAATAAGTAATAAGTTTTCGATCTTGCATTAAAACAACTCTTATTCTTATTTTGGATACATCACACTTAATTTTAAAAGCTTTAGTAAAACCAGGTAAAGCTAAAACAGGTGGAAAACATAACTTTTCTTTAAACACATTAAAAGTCGACTCTTGTTCTTTATCCCCTTTTAAACTAACATAATTTTTCACGACTTCATTCAATAGAGCAGCTATAATACTAAAATCTTTAAAACATTTGTAAAAGCTAACTAGCCTATGAAAACTCTTTATCTCAATCACAAATTTAGCTGTGGGCTATTCATAGATAGCCTTAACCTTTTATTCATCCATTTTGATACCTTATAACATATCTAAGGAATACAATTCTATCCATGCAAAAACTATCATCAAAATACACAACCATAATTTTTCCAATGAATGATCTTAACACATGATTCATTAATCTTATGAATTTACTTTATGCATCTATCAAACCAAAAGGCATTACTAACTATTCATATAGCCCTTACTTAGTCTTGAATGCAGTCTTTTACCCATCTCCTCTTTCATTCTAATCTAATGATATCCACTCTTTAAATCAATTTTTGAAAATATATGTGACCCATACAATTCATAGTTATGTTATTAATTACTCTACAATCAACACATATTCTCCAAGTTCTATCATTTTTAGGCACAAATAATACATGAACAACAGAAAGACTTATACTTTCACGAATATAACCTTTTGTTATCAACTTTTCTACCTATTTTTTAAGCTTTTTTGTCTCATCAGAATTACTTTAATAGGCTAGTTGGTTAGGAATCGATGTGTCAGGTATAAGATCAATTTGATGTTCTATTCCTTTTATCAGTGTGATGCAACAATATTATCTGATAGTTACATTTAGCTAGTAGTTTTCCCATGTTTTATATATGAAATGTCTTGATATTTTTTTTTATTATGTTTTGAAGGTACTTTTGGATCTAAGATTAAAAAAGGAGTAATTTGGAGATAAAATTCAAGCCATGTTCCAACCCATGTTGGATATTGGCAGATTTAACCTTCAATCGATGTAAGCTCTGTAATTTCTTAAAGATTTATCTATAATAGATGTTATGAATAAAGTTTTTCCTTATTATAGCTTTCATGTCATCCCATGAATCAATAGTCCTTTCACCATTCCTTCTTCTACTCAAAACAAGTTGATCCCACCGTATTAATGTATAATCAATAACAATGACTTTTACCTTGTTTTCTGTTGTGTAGTAATGACAATCAAAGATCCATTCAACCTTTTTTTTTTCACTCTAGATACGTCTATAAGTCATTTTTCCCTTAGAAAGATGGTATTTTCATCTTAATTGACCCCAATTCTCTACCTAAATCTTTACGAAGCCTAAAATCACTGGGATTCTCCTTCTGGCTGAATGTCCTACCTTGGTCAAAACTAACATTCTTTTAGCTTTGATTTTTCTCAACTCAATCTCTATTTACCATGGATGCAAAGCCATAGTCATCATCATCATCTACATCTGTAATTTCATCCATAAAATCAATAAAGTAAGTTTTAACATTTCATACAACCCTTCAGATAATGTTTTCTCTCTGATCAGCTCCTATTTTCAACCTATTCATGCTACTATTTTTTTATCTTATTGAATCCATCTCATCTTTCAGATCCTTCTTTGCCCTAGTTAGAAGCTCAAGTTGTTCGGCGAAAACTTAAATCTAAAAGGTGTTATTCGCTTTCAATATCACAGAGTTGTTATTTTTAGACATCTTACAAAACTGATTAGAAGTAAGAAAATATATTTCACAACTCTCATGTTCCACACAATCTAAGGTTTTTCACTCAATTATTCTCATTATGTCTTTTACCTCTTAGCTCACCTTCTTACGGTTCTTTCAGAATTGAAAATCAATGAACCAAAGTCAATGACTATCATAACGCAATCTAAATATATATAAAGTGACTCAAGAATCAAGAAGATACTAAAAACAAACAAAATAAAACTATGATTACGATTTCATAAGTAGCAAAGCAAATTTGTACAAAGTATGAACGATACGAAGACTCAAAATAAAACAAAAGCAAAAAGTAATGAAAAACACTTATTTGACTCCTAAATAAACAAAATGTAATAGAAATAAAATGAATAGTTCAAAACAAACAATATTAAACATGTTTTAATAGCTTGACGCAATTTGACCCATTACACAATTTTAAGCACCAAAATTGAAATCCATACCAAACGTTATTGGAACAACCTCAAAGTTGATATGTAGTACCCTTATGCCCAATGAACAATAGATCTTAGTTTATAGATCGTTTTGTTATGCCTTGCAATAAAAAAAAAACCCATGTATGATTAGTTTGTGGTATAATTTAACTCATAATCAAAAACTCAATCAAACAATTTAAAAAAATCCCAAATTTAATATGTAGTGCTATTCCACCCTAGATAACCAATACATGAATTTTAAAATGATTTCAAGATGGTTTGATTTGGTTTCTCTATTGATTGTGTTTTCATGGTAGAATTGAAACTAGCTTGAATAACATTTATTCTTCTTGTTGTTTTATTTTTTATATTACTAATATGTTTAGGGACAATAAAAAAAAATAATTTTTTTGGATACTAAGATGCTGACAACACAAAGAGAATAAGAAAACTAAAAAACATAACTAAACTTATGGAACACAGACAATGAAATTTTTAGAAAGATATGACCTAATTTTAAAGCCTAGCTCTAATATTAACTGATGTGAATTTCATGATCACATGATCACGCAACCAACAATAAGATTGACAATGAATCTTGGAAAGTCAAAATAAGTCTAATAAGAATGCGACTTAATAAAAAGTTGTTTCAAGGCACCAAAACTATTGGAATAAGAACCTCTTTTCTACAAATACAAATTCATGAACAAGATGTATAGGGAAAATGCCTAGAAGCCAGTTATTATTTGATAAGTCAGTTTTAGTTCTTTATAGAACCAAAAAAAATATGAGAAATCCTCCTAACACTCAAGAACAATAGTTCAACAACAATATTGATCATAAAACTTAATAAAAAATATCTTATAAGGAGATTTTATACTCAAAACAAAAGCACCCTAATGGGCTGATTTGAACTCATTTACCCAAGATGTGTGCTAATATGAATTCCACTTACAATCAAACCCAAAACTTAATTAAAATAAACCAAAATAATGTTAAACAAACCTAAAATATTTAAAAATACAAATTGAATTAAAGTTTCTCCATGTTGTTGTAAATAACCAAAGAGAACTAAAATAAATAAGCTTGATTTTCCTGGCTTTAAAAGGTGTTATAGCCAAAATAAACCTTCATGTAACTCTAGGAAGAGTTTCCACCTCTTTCGTTTTCTTGTAGAGTAGGTTTCCTTGTAATATTTAAACAATAATAAATACAAATATCTTTCTTTGTTGTTGCCTTATTAATTTTCTTTTTAGACTAAGAGAATCATTAAATAATCTTCCATAGCTTAGAAATCAAACATGATAGAAATCTTCCTTAAATTATTAGGAAAATATTTGCTGATTTGTAATTCTTACAACATTAGAAAATCTTGCCCGACAAGGCTGTCATAGGACCAGACATATTAGGCCTATGTTGAACATGGATTAAACCTTTCTTGCACTTGGATTAGATGAACAAAAATCTCATCTTGATGCTTTAATGGATCTCTAAAATCAGCAATAGTCAAAACCTTTCTAACAAGTCCATGCATTGCCTCCTTTAATGCTTCTTTCTATAACCTTGTGATTGGATCAATTTAAATATGTAATGGATTCTTGATGGTGTTTGGAGGTTAATCCACATTAAAATCCCTCTTATTCTACACTAAAAAGTCTTTTGTTTTATTGGACTTAATTATAAACTATTTAAAATATACCATAGAACTAGAGAACTTAGTGAAGTAAAAAAAAAAAAAACAAGATTGTTTATTGAATCAATTAGTGATCAAAAGATAGTGTTAGACACATGCAAATAGTTTTCGCTTATAATTTAAATATTTTATTATAATAACAGTACTATTGTGAGTTTATCTTAAAAAAAAAACTAATTTGACTCGAGAATTAAGGTATAAATCACTCTAGAAAATCCAAATCATTACATAGCGACCACTATAGGTAATTCCAAACATCATTATCTATCTAACAATTTCTCTCGAGTAAATTAAGGCGATTAATCTGGCCGTTTAGCTTTCCTAATGCTTTTCACCTTGCAGATTATTCGTGGTGTTCATGCATCGCTAGAAGTTTAATCACCTCTCACGTATGTGAAAAAAAATGGTTCTAGTTTTGTCTCCTAGTGGATAAAAAAGTAGTGCATGTTGCCTGGGTTGACTTATGGTAACATTGCATTTCTCTCAAAACGATGTGCGTTTTTTTAGTGCTCTCAAGGAAAGAAGCCATCATGCTCGCTAGAGCAACATAATTGACGTTCAATCCATGACTTGTGTATATTTTTGTATAATATTTACAGGCAGGGTACTGTGGTCAAAAGAGGTTGTTTTGGCACCCCAATCTGTCCCCTTTTGCCTGCCTAGCTTGCTATTATATTTGGCACTAAGGGACCAAATAATGTGGACAATCTGGTTGAAGTAGATTCTCTCCATTATAATTTCCGGTTTCTAGGGATACCATGATATTTAAGTTATAAAATATACTGTGGTACGTTGACTAAGTGGAACAAAAGGCATTGAGTGCTATATCTAGTAAGAGATGTCAAACTCATGGACTCCCACAAAGGAGTAACGTAATACTCCTAAATCAAAAAAATAAAAAATAAAAATAAAAATGAGAGGATTACTCCAAAGATCCACAAGATCTCTTCATGGAACTTTGTTTTTTTGATTGGTTGATTAAAAAGAAATGAAAGGACATGCGCCCTAAGATTCTTGGGTCACAATTCCATGTTTTTTTCTTCAGATATTTCTCAACTTCGTTTTCTATCCTTGCTTTTGATCAATCAAGAGGAAGACATTTAAGCAAAGCAAGCAACATATATGTGGGCTATATATAAAGGAAAGGCATTGAAATGTCAACAAAATATATTAGCTCAAGCTTTTTGGAGTGCGATAATGAGATCTATAATGGGAATATTGGGTGTTTGGGATACCTCATGGAAGGGCTTCTATCGAGTTGATGGGACATGACTTGATTTCTTTGTCACGCATTACGGGAGAAAGGTGTAATTGTGTCTGTTGCTTGAGTTTTTGCATGCAAATGCACTAGTTTTTGGCCCCAAAGCCACAGCATAATCAAGAACCATTAGGGATGTGGCCGTTGAACGTGGTTTGGAATGCCCCTAGCTATCACTATGTGGAAATGGCATTGGCTCGGAAGGTACAAAATCACATCCTAAACATTACAAAGAAAAAGGTGATTGCGATGCAATTTGTCGACAAGATTATCCAAAGTGGGTGTAATAATTGCAGACGAGATTGATTCCTTTGGTCATTTTTGGTGTAACTAGATGCACATGCATGGTTCGATGTAAAGTGTCTCACTCAAATTTTAATTTTCATTATATCATCATTTGGTTTACTAAAAGCATTCCTTCATAGATAAGTGTACTATTGAGACAATGAGAGCACATATTGGAGCTAGCAGGATTCCACAGAAAAAAAAAATTAGCTGGAAAGGAAGTCTAGAAAATGTTTGACAAAAATTAGCATGTTTGATGTAGTGAGAAAGTCATACCAAATCCAAAGGGTTTTCTAGAAAAGTCAAAAAGCCTTAATAGCTACGCACCAAAATGTACAAATCAGTCCCCTATATTTTTATTTTTTTTTAATTCTAATACATAGTGTATGTTTTGTAATGTGATGTGGGGTGATTTTATGAAAGTGTTTTTCAATTAAAAATACATTAAAATAAAAAAAAATTTATATTTTTTTTATTATTTTTGACACAAGTATATTAAAGTCATCTAAAAACACATAAAAATATTAATTTAATACATTTCAGGTAAGTAAAAAGTAGTTTAAAAAACAGGTTGAATTATATTACCAAACAGAGCCTAACTATAAAAAAATAAAGTATATATAGATTGAGATTAGTTTTTTATAACTATTTGATGCTAGAAATCCATAATTGTGACCACCAAACAATCCCTTTCAACCACTCAAACAACATTATATTATAAAAATAAATGCACTCCACTCAAATCAATTATAAAAATTTTGATTTGAGTCTTGAATCTGAAATTTGTAAGCCTTACAAGAACACCCAATTTAATGATAAAAATAAAGGGTGTCAATCAAAACATTTGATGATTCAAGGGTTCTTGTACATTTTACCCTAACGGTCACCCCGTACATTAATATACAAGACAAGGAAACAGAAGGAATATACGAGAGAATAACAAACACCTACTCACATGACAAGAAATCAACTCAACTTTGCAATTTGGAAACTATGTCGAATATTTCTTTGTCATTATTGCACACAAAGCTTGAATTAAATTATAGAATAGCAAAGTTTGGTGTCATTTCTATACAATTATATAACAATTAATAAATTATAAGTAGCTAAGTAATAATTGTTTTCCTCTATATTCTCAGTTCGATTCAAACATTCTTTTGTCGTTCCATTTGTAGACTAACAAAATTGTTTAATAGAGTTTGGATTCATTTTCCTCTCATGCCAATGCTTTAGACAGGCCAACGTCAAAATTTAAAGTTAGGCATTGGCGCTAGAAAACTCAAGTAGTCACCTATTAGGAATACGGTGTAAATCACGTTTTATAAAAATTTAATTTTTTTTGTTAAAAATTATTATTTTTGGTATGTTTTGGATCGTTTTAATATATTAATCTCAAAAATAATTTTTTAAAATAAAAAAAATATTATTTTAATGTATTTCAACATGAAAAACATTTTTAAAAATAATTACAACCACACACTCAGACTATTAAGTATATAAGCGTTCAGATCATATATTAAAGTTATTACTAAAACTAATTTAGTTTCATGATTATAATTTTTTTTATTATAGAATTTTTAATGTTTGATTTTGTTTAAGAGATGTTATTAGCTAAATAAGTCTTCTCACTCATATAACTTTTATATTCATTTCTCTATTAAACTAGGTATGTTTTTAATGACTATAACAGCTCCTTAATACAACTCTCGTATTTCATTAAAAAAAACTCATCTTGTCGTACTCTAAGAATTTGTATTTTCGAAAGCTAGAAGTTTTTGTGTGCTTCCATTTCTCTTTTTAGCTTTGATGGGTATTCATGTCCAATATCCAGCTTTCTTCTCTCTCTACTTGAATCTCTTTTTGAGCCATATATGTTTAATAAATTTCTTTGAGCTATTAAAAAAAAAGGGTCTCCATCGAAGAAGATGAGCACATGTATACCATATATTAAAAATTGTAGAGTATTTCGAAACTTTGACGTGTGGAGCAATGAGAGAAGAAATTAAAACCTTTGACGATTTTGACACCCGTGACAATGACATAAAGGTAAAAAATATAACAATTATTTTCATTCATGTAAAAAATAGGGATAAAAAAAGAGGTAAAAACGCCTAAAACTTTAGATACCCATTAAAATAATGCGTGGAAGTGTGTTTATAATTGTTTTTTTAAGTATTTTTTACTAAAAAATATTAAAATAATGCTTTTTTGTTTTCTAAACATTATTTTTCATATTAGCGCATCAAAATGATCTGAAAACACTAGAAAAATATTAATTTAAAATAAAAGAAAAAAAAATAATTGTTTTCAAAAACACTTTTAAAACACAAAAATAAACTGGATCTTAATAAGATGAAAATAAAATAAAATAAAATAAATTGAGGTGCAAGCTATATATATATATAGACACACACACTATGTATACAAATTTTCAAATGTCATGTCAATTATATTTCTTTGATATGACTAGTAGCTATATTATTTGCTATTTAATTATTTTTAAAGCAATAATTTTTTTAAGAAAAATAAAAATATTACATTAACAATTTTTCAATACATATGGGTTTTAATTCTAAAATTACAACACATTCTATCAATATATGAAATTTTATTATAAGTTAAAAAATACTATAATTATAGTAAAAGTTAAATATTTTACATTGTGAATCTTGATTTTGAACATTTGTATCATAATATCTCTAGATTCCTTTTAACATCATATTTTCTCGATGTTGCTATTCTATTCCCAATCCATCAACTTTTGAAATTACTAATATAATCTCCTTGTTAATTTATGAATGGACTTACTTTATACAAAAATGTTTTTTCTTCACAAAAACTCATAACCAGAAAGAGACAAAGGAGAAGGCCTGAGATGAAAAGATCAAGCAAACATATTGCCCTTCTTCTTTTGGTTACATGTACAAAGCATTTGTGAATTTGGTACCTTGCCAAACCCAACATCTTTGGACTCGACTACGTGTCAGGCCCAAGAACCTATAGGTCTGACATCTTACTATACCCAACCCTCTTGGGCTTGGATACGTACTAAATCTAAGCGTCTGTGGATCTGACACCTTACTAGACCCAACCCTCTTGGGCTTGACTACCAGCCAAGCCCAAACACCTAAAGGTCTAGTCCTAGCATCTTTTCACACCCAACCCCTCATAAGTTAGATCTCTCTTCAAGAACAAGTGCTCGAGGTGGGTATCTAAGGTCATCACCTCCTTACTCCTTAGTAGGTTAAAAAGTCATCTAAAAAGTCATTCTCGCATCAAATTAATATTGATGTTAATAATAAGGGATGATTCCATCAACATTAATATTGTGTACAAATTGACATGGTATCATCTTCTATAGCATGTGATATCCTCAACATTAAAGCAGGAAATCTAATCTTTATTTCCAAACCATAGAATCCTCAATTATAAAGAATAAAAGATTGACATGAACTTGTGATCATCCATCATCAAAACACGGTAAAAAGTAACTCCCCCAACATTATGGATTTTTGGAGCATCATCAATTAGCATTGTAAGTGAGAAATTTGTTCAAAAGGCCATTTACTATTTTCTTCTAAAATGAGTTTTTGTTATTTTTCCAAATCCCCTAGATTTTTCAAATATTAATCAACCAGATACAAGCGCTCACTCAAGTCATCCTAGCATCCCATGAGCAACATCAAACTCCATCTCCTCAGCAGACCCTAGCCAAGGAATCACTACCCTATAAGGCAGTTTCTTCAGTTCAAGCTGCATAATGACAATAGTCTTATTCTACTGGAGACAAACACCAACCCTATAAGATCAAGGTATATAAAAAAATATACTAAGAGGCTTAAAGGTTCAGCCTAGGTTTCTTTACCAAATAATCTATTTGGTTGGCAACAATAGCTCTAACAAGAAATACATTCTCAAAATAGGCATGTGGATGGGGTGGAAGGTAGTGTTGAAGTCCATTTGCATTCCCTTAAAATTGTTGAAGAAGTATAGGTTAGACATGACTAGGAAAATCTTGTCCCCAACCACCTCGGACAAAACCTCTGACTCTTTAAAGAAATCCTAGAAGTCCCTAGCAAAATTCTTCAATCCTTTCAGCCTTGCCTGAGACTTATTGAGCTCCTCTTTAACAACTTAGAGCTCCAAACATAAAGCATCCTTAAATGCCTTCATCTTAGTAATAAACTACCTCAAAGAAGAAAGTTCATAGAGGATCTCCTACAATCGCTGCTCAAAGGAGCCCAAACAAAGGGTGGCCTCCTACATCTTACTCATCAAAAAAGTATAGGATGCCTTCACATCCCGTAGTTTAGCCTCCACAACTTTTTTCTCCTCTCAAAGCCTGTAAAGAGTATTTTGATCTACTTTATGCCCAGCAATGGCATCCCTTACTTATCTCTTCTCGGTAGCCTAACACCTCTTTGAATGGTTGCATATCATAAAATTTTGTAAAAGATAAAAAGTCAGGAAAAAAACACAAAAAAAGGAAAAAATATAGAAAAAGGGATTTCTTTATAGTCAAAGCCAAATGGTAATGGTATCTCTCATTAAACATCTGAAGAATATTTGAAGGGATGGTGAGAACCCTCTCCAGTTGTTTCACCACCTTGAGGCACGTCTCACCAAGACTGAACTTCCCACCAATAATAGCTTTCATAACTCACCTCTCCTTCTCATTTAGAACAGGAAAGGTGAAAGAGGCATGAACAAATGTTAGGAAGGAAAGAGCATCCTCAACCCCTCATCCCTTAAAGGAAGACTCCGTGGTTGTAACCCTAGAGACCACAAAAGAAAATAAAGATGGAGGGATAGTCACCTCTACTACTAAGGACTGAATGCTTGCCTCTCTCAAGGTAGAGACCCTTTTCTCTAAGAAAAGGGTAGTAGCACCCGCAATTACTTTTAAGGGAGTCAAGTCAGCATAAGGGGTACGACTCCCTCTAGCCTTTGTCTTGGTGGGAAAACAGGCCCTCACCATCACTTTCTTGAAATCTAGGCCTTTAAAAGTGGGGAGCTCATCCATAAAAATTGGATCATGCTCCATTCTTTCTCCAGTAAGGGAGAATGCCTTTGTTGATGTAGATAAACTTTTTTGCAATGATCTAGCAAAAGTCTATCATCCTTTCTCGGCTAGAAAACATATACAAAAACAATATCAAAAGTAATTCTCAGAATAATAGATATAAAAGAAGAAAAAAGTTGTATACTTTAAAACGGGGCTAGATATTCATTTTTATCCATCCTATTGAATTCATACCCCATCAAGGTATGAGTCAATAGTGAAAGTGATGTCTCTTCACTAGGGCTCAAATGGGGCCTGTTATTCACTTCACAAAGAGGTACTTTCTAGCGGTATGATTAACCTTATATTTTATACATACCTTCTCGAGAACAAACCATCTCATTATACCTTATAATCAACCACATCCCCCTCCATCTCTTCAGGTATGTGTGCTTGCCTTTAGCAGTCTTTCTCATGATTCTACCAAGTATGTTAGCAAAGTAAAGAACCATCAAGTGTCGTTACCACCATCGGTACCCACAACCAATTGGTAACACACCTTAAAAAGGCTCATAGTGAGCTCTACATCGATTAGTTAAAAACATTTGTCAGAGGCTAACAAGATCACTCGACAACCACCCGACCCTAACCTATAATACCTAAAGACACCAATAATAAATCCCTAGAGAGGGAAAAATATCCTAATTCATGCATGCAAAAAGGGGCTATGATTTCAAAGCATCTCCAAAACGAAGTTAGGGTCTCCTCATTGATCATTTCCTTCCTTAAAGGTAATTAGGCCACATAGGCTCTAGGTTGCCTACAATTGACAATAGCCACATCCCAACACACAAGGTGTTGAAAGTGTCATCCATAAGGGTTTGGGATGACTTTTCCCTTTCCTTAGGACCCCTCAAAGCACTAATCAAAACGATGTCTACACTTTTAAAATCAAGTCTTCTTTTAAAAGAGTCCGTTTTGATAAAGAAAAAAAAATAAAAAAATGGAAGATAAAGGAGATAAAATCTTACTAGAAGAAAACCTCTAAAAATAAAATAACAAAAGGTTAAAAAAAGTAAAATAAATAAGGGAAAAAGCGACTAGAGTTATATATATATAAAAGATTGTTACCCCTATTGCTGGATGAGCGGCCTATCATATCTCCACAGATCCTTATAAAAAAATTTAGTTGCTACATTAAAAGTGAGTCATCTTTTCGATTATCAAGAAATATCCCATCCAATAAGAAAGTGACAACTAGCCTTAGAAAATCCCAACATTTCTACTTTAAAAAGACAAAACGCATGGGAAAGGTAAGAAGATCTCTCAATTAGAAAGAAAAGCCTTCAAAATCTTGGCACATTAAATACACCAATATTTGGGAGGCTAGTAATGGATCAACATACCTTTCCATACTCAACCCTTTTAGGCTTGGCTACATGTCAAGCCCAAGCACCTATGGGTCTAGCACCTCCCCGGACCTAATTCTCTTAGGCTCAGCTATGCGCTAGGCACAAGCGCCTGTAGGTCTGGTACCTTGGAAGACCCAACCCCTTTAGGCTCGGTTATACGTTGGGCCCAAACACATGTGGGTCTTCCACCATGCAAGACCCAACTCTCTTGGGTTTGGCTATATGTTAGGTATCAAAGCTTATAGGTCTAGACATCACTAACCCCAAGTGCTTGTAGGTCTGGCACCTTGTTAAGCCCATCCCTCTTAGGCTCAGTTACGCATCAAGCCCAAATGTCTATGGGTCTGGCACCTCGTTAACCCATCTCTTTTGGGCTCGGTTAAACTCCAAGCTCAAATGCTTGTGGGTCTAATACCTTGTCAAACCTAACCCCTTATGAGCCAAGCCTTTCTTCAAGAACAAGTGCTCGAAGTAAGGATCTATGGTCATCACCTCCCTACCCCTTTGTAGGTAAAAAAAGTCCTCTAAAGAGCCATTCTTCTATTAAATCAATATTAATGTTGATAATAAAGGATGATCTCATTGACATTAATATTGTGTACAGATTGACATGTGATCTTCTATAAGCACATGATATCCTCAACATTAAATGATGGGTAAGGAGACATTGACCATCAATATTAATATTGATTGTAAGGGTCTTCCCTTCAATTAGATGAAGAACAAAAAGACTTACAACCCATTAAAAAAGAAAGAAAAAAGGTTATAAATACAATCTGAACAACCCAAGTAGGGGCTTCAGAATCTTCAATCTCTTAAAATTTATCCTCAGCATTTATGATATATAAACAAAAAACAAGCATTCTTATTCTTAGAATTTAATGCTTATTTACTGTAAAATTTCATAATAAAATCACTAATTTAATCATCGGAGCTAGGGCCCCTAAAATCCTTAAAAAAGAATTGTTTTTGTAGGAAATCGAGTCTTTGTCGCCAACCCCTAAAATACTCAGTTATAGAGAATAAAAGATTGATATGAACTTATGATCATCCATCATCTAAACACGGTGAAAGTAACTTCCCTATTATTCTGAATTTTTTGAGCATCATGACTTCCAATTATAATTAAAACTCTATTAACTCAAATACCATAATAGCCCATCCTAATGCACACTTTCAAATTTTTTTTCCATCAATAGTAACTATTCAGATTTCATCTAGTATGTTCACAAATGTATTTTTCCTTGCGTTGAGAGCCAAAAAAATTTATTCAATATAATAATCAAAGCTCCAACTTGTTGTCTACTCATATAAATTAAATAATCCCAAGCTATGAATGTATAAAAGTTACAAAGATATATTTTTCTCTTTTATATAGAAGTCAATTTATTTCTACCAACGGCTACAATAAATACAATGCTATTATCCCATAACTGTTATGTAAAAACAAATTTTTCCATGTAACTTGTCATCGACATAAAGAAATTTATGTTCTTTAATTTATACACAAGCTTTAACAAAAGAAAATTTGGTGTCATTAATTTTACTTTTTCCTAGGTATGATTGTATCTAAATATTCAGGAGTATAATTTAAAGAACAATAAAATAACTACTTAATATTGGTGATAACAAAGACTCATTTCTTGTAGACAATCAAGGAGAGAATCAATCCAAGCATTAAGGAGAAAATCATGGAATTAAGTAGTTGATTAATTAATGTTGATTGTGCAATGTTTAAGAGTTGATTAATTCTAATTATAGAATGTATAGATATAATTCCTTGTATAGCCTGCAACAACTATTTCCTTATTCTCCACTATTGTAAAGCTTTTCTATATAATGAACTCCACTGCCTTATATAATTGTTGTGGTTGATAATTACTAGTTTATAAAACCTTTACATGGTATCAAAGCTATAAGATTAACCTCCATCCAATCCTATGGCCTCATAAAACTCTTCTTGTACTCTCACCTTCAACATAATGGTTCACAAGGTTACTATCAAGTTATCCTCCACGAACGTTTTCCTCTGGCGCAGTCAAGTGGTTCCTTTACTGTAGTGTCAAAAACTTTATAGATATATTGATGGCTCAACACCAATGCCTTCTGCTGCCGCTGATCCTACAACTCATAATCTTTGGAAGCAATTTGATCAACTCGTCATGAGTCTTTTGCTTTCTTCTCTCACAAACGAAGCACTTTCTATTATGATTGGCCTTGCAACATCAAGAGATGTCTGGAACTCTATTGAAACTACTTTCATCCATAAATCTAAGGTCCATGAACTTTAAATAAAAGATGAACTTCATCTCATGAAGTGCGGCTCTCTTAGTATCTTTGAATACTCTCAGATATTTAAGGCTCATTGTGATAAATTATCAGTAATAGGACATCCAGTTGAAGACACTGACAAGGTGCACTGGTATCTACATGGTTTAGGCCATGGATTTTAACTTTCTCTATCACTCAACTCTTTTTAACCCTTATCCCAAGTTTTAAGGATATTGTTTCTAAAGTAGAGAGCTTTGATCTTTTCTCAAAGTTTATTGATCATAATACAGGGGTTCCTGCGTATGTGGCCAATTTCTCTCCTGCACCTTCAAACCGATATGGAAGACCAAATAACTATCAACACAAATATAAAAGAGGACTATCAAAGGGAGGAAACCGTAGCAAGTAGTAGTATGAATGTCCTCCTTAATGCCAAATATGTCATGACGAATGACACTATGCCATAGATTGCAAATGCAGATACATCAAACTTGATGCTAATCTTGCTGAAGCTCTTGCCAATTATACCATTAGCAATGAACCTACAAATTGGTATACAGACACGGGTGCATCAACTCACATCACAATTGATGTATCTCAACTTAATACGGTGGAACCTTACACTGGTAAGGACAAAGTTGTTGTTGGTAATGGATCCTCTCTACCCATAATATATATTAGTTCTTGTTCCCCCACTCCCAATCTCTGTGTATTAGTTTTCATAAGGCTAAAAGCTATAAATTGCCATTTCCAACAAGTGACAATCACTCCAACACCATACTTGATCTCATACATTGCGATCTATGAGGTCCAACAACTATAACTACTATCTCAGGATATCGATATTATGTTATCTTTATCAATGATCACTCACATTTTACTTGGTTCTATCCATTAAAACACAAAACTATTTTTTTTCTAGACATTCATCAACTTTCAATCTTTAGTTGAGAATCAATTCTTAATAAAAATAAGGATTTTTCAAAGTGATGGGGGCAGGGAATTCATTAGTAAGAATTTGCATTCTTATTTCACTAAATGTGGCATCCATCACAAGTTCTCTTGTCCGTATACACCATCTCAAAATCATAGAGCAAAGAGAAAACACATGCATATCACAGAAACAGGTCTCACAATGCTTTTTCATTCCATTGTTCCTCTTCACTTTTGGGTTGAAGTCTTTAGTATTGCAGTCTTCATCATTAACCGCTTGTCAACACAAGTCTTGAATGGGACATCTCCTTTTGAAATTTTGTATGGTAAGTCTCTTCTTTATTCTACCTTTAAAATTTTTGGGTGCTTATGTTTTCCAAACTTGCGCAAGATTATGCCAAACAGAAGTTTCAACCAAGAAGCCTTCCCTGTATTTTTCTTGGTTATCACACTTCTTACAAAGGATTTCAATGTCTTGATCCTGTCTCTCATCGAGTGTTTGTCACTCGACATGCTCGGTTTGATGAGAATGTATCTCTATTTTCTTTTTTTAGTATGCAACCTTCCACTACAATTTTAGATTTTATTGCCTTCCATGAGCCCACTTCATCGCATTTTATTATGCCCAGTACTAACTCTTCTACAAGATCTTTATATTCACTGTCAATAACTTCATCCATGCTATGTGAAGCATGTGCTTTGGAATTGCTTCCATCTACAAGCTTATCAATTTTAGTACCAAATATCTCTACTCCTCTAGAAAAGCCACTTCCAGTAATCCCAATAGCATTAGCTTCACATCAAAATTCTCATCCCATGATAAGTCATGGCAAAGCAGGCATCTCCAAATCCAAACATTACAGTTATGTTTGTCAGATCCCATCATCTTCTTAATTATCATCTCTTTTAGTCATGAAGGAACCAAAGGATTTCAAGAGTGCTGCCAAGTTCCTGGAATGGCTTGCTGCCATGGAGGATGAAATTCATGCTCTCAAGCTCAATCAAACATGGGAACTAGTTCCACGACCACCTGCTACTAATATGGTTGGATCCAAATGGGTTTTCCGCACTAAATACCATTTGGATGGTTCCATTGATAGGCTTAAAGCACACCTTATTGCCAAAGGTTATACTCAACTATATGGCTTTGATTTTAATGACACTTTTAGTCCAGCTATTCGAGCATCAACAGTTCGCAATGTTCTCTCCATTGCAATATCTTATAGCTATAACATATGTTAACTTGAAGAAAAAAAAATGCATTCTTGCATAGTCTTCTATAAAAAAAGGTTTATATGGAACAACCACCGGGCTATGTTGATTCCTATCATCCAAATCATGTTTGTCATCTTAAAAAAGGCAATATATGGTTTGAAGCAAGCACCAAGAGCATGGTTCCATCAGTTTAGCCATTTCTTACTGTTTGGCTTTAATTGCAGTAAAGCTAATTCTAGCTTATATGTTTACTCAACAGCTCACTAGATTATTTACTTATTGTTATATGTCGATGATATCATCATCACAAGCAGCAATATGTCTCTCATTGATACTTTAATTCACAAGTTACATCAAGAGTTCTTCATGAATGACCTTGGCACTTTGAATTATTTATTAAGCCTAGAAGTCACTCATTTGCAACTGGGATATTTCTGAGCCAATTAAAGTATGCGAGAGATCTTCTACTTCGAGCTAACCTCCTTGATTTTAAACCGATTGGAACTCCCATGATTATTTCCCATCATTTAACTATTGATGGTCATCCTTTTCATTCACCGACTACCTATCGATCCTTAGTTGGTGCACTTCAATATCTAACCATTACTAGGCCAAATATTACACATGCAGTAAACTCCGTAAATCAATTCATGCATGCCCCAAGTGAACACCATTTCTAGGCTATAAAAAGGATCCTCAGATATGTTAAAGGAACTCTACACTTTGGTCTCAGAATCACTCTATCCATCACCTTCAACATCTCAGCTTTTTTAGATGCCGATTGGGCTAGCTATCTAGATACAAGTCGATCAACATCTAGTTATGCCATCTTTTTGGGTGATAATCTAGTTTCCTAGACATCTAAAAAGCAATCTAATGTCTCTTGATCTTCTGCATAATCTGAATACAGAGCATTAGCCCTCACTGCAGCTGAGGTTAAATTGTTGTTAAATATTCTTCAAGACTTACAACTTCAGCCACAAAATAGGCCCACTTTACTTTGTAATAATGCCAGTGCCATTTTCATGGCTCGTAATCCTATAGCTCAAAAACGATCTCGACATATTAACATTAGTCCGCGAGTTAGTATGCAATGGTGTCTTAAAGATTCAACATGTGCTGTCTAACTTGCAAATTGTGGACATCTTCACTAAAAGTCCATCAAAATCTCTATTTATACTCTTTAGATCCAAGCTTCGCGTGTTACCAACCACGCTTGACTTGAGGGGAAGTATTGGTTGATGTGCAACGTCTAATTATAGAATGTATAGATATAATTCCTTGTATAGCATGTAAGAGCTATTTCCTTATTCTCCACCATTGTAAAGCTTTTCTATATAATGAAACTCCAATGCCTTATGCAATTGTTGTGGTTAATAATTACTGGTTTATAAAACCTTTACACATAATTAATAGTAGAACTTGAAAAGGAATAATGTAAAATTTTAATAATAGTAATAATATTATTTGAAAAATTAAAAAAAAACCTTCTTTTCTTTTAGATTTATTCGCATACTTTGAGAGTATATTTTTTTGTTATATATTTATCTATTCCTAAGAAATAATATTAAAATTATTTTTTATAATTTTCATGTAAGAATAATTGAAAATTAAAAAAATATTTTGTATATCATGATGTTATAATAAAGTTTCAAATCTTTTTTTTTTCAAGAGAGAGAGAGCGTTTATTTTTTTCTTGCAATGCACTTAAACAATTATTTTAATTAAAAAAGACCAAAACTTATCTTGTCATTTTTATTTAAAAATAAAATTATTTTTATTTAAAAATAAAATTATTTTTATTTTTATTTTATGATAAAAATATAAAAGTAAGAAAAAAGATAAATACAAATATAAAATAATTTTAAAATCTTATTTTGATTACTTTTATATAGTAATATCTATAACTGAAAACACACTTGAAAAGGCTCCAAAAAGAATAAAACTTAACAAACTATTGGATCTGATATATTGATATTTATAACTTAATATTATACAATTAAATAATTATATTTATTGTGAATTACTTGGTTTAAGACAGCTCTTTGTACAAATTAAATCTATATATAACATCAAACATAATTAAGGTGTACAATGTGAATAAATATTTTATTGAGAAGCTCCATTAACTATTACATGATAACCATTAGCATCATAGTTTCTATAAATTCCTTTCTTTTTAAGATTTTATTTCATTATATGTAAGTTAAATTTTAATAATTTAGAAATGAAAAAACAATTATGCTATCTTTTAACTCAGCTATTTTTTAATATTTGCAAAGTCTTTCTAAAGGTAAAATCCTATTACATAATTTATCATTTTTTATTTTAATTATATATGGGATAAATTAAAATTTAAAATATAACACTACGAGAAAATCGGTGAAAACCTACAGAATTATTGATGGATTTTTTTGGTTGGTAATTTTTACCGACAGATATAATTTCGTCTCTAATTTTGTCGGTCTATATCGACAAACATTTGATGTTGGTAATAATTACTAATGACATAGATTTCGTCGGCCATTCGATTGATATATACCGACGACATTATTCCATTGATATATATCGACCGAAAGGCCGATAGAATCTATGCAATTTTGAAAAGGGGAAACAATGTGATAACATGGGATTTTTTCAGACGATTTTACTGATGAAATGACAAGGGATTCAAACCGGGATCTGCATATAGTGACATGACCTATTCATCATCAACATTACCAACGGGACGTGTCCGTCGATGATTCCATCAGTAAAAACCAATATATACACACTCTGCCAACTCTCTTCTCCTCTATTTCTCCTTCTTCTACCCCATCCCAACCCTCCCCTCCCAAACTGCAACCAACCACCCTTCCCAACTCTCCCCCTCTTCTCAACACAAGCACTCAAGTTTCTTATACTTTTGTATGTGGTCACAATATTTGTTCTCCGATTAATTTATTGTGGATTTATCATTTTTTATAAGTAAATCTAACCTTTTTAGTTTTAATATTTAAAAGTCAATTTTACTTATTTTTAATTGCTTTTTTAGTATATGTATTTTGTAAACGTATGTACTTGCTTTGTTGTTATTTGTCAAAGAAACTTGTAGTATAAATGTATAATTTTGTAGTTTTTATAGTTTTTTTTAGATTTTGTCAAATTGTATAGATTGTTGAAACTTTGTTTGAATTACACCGAATTAGATGTGTTGTGATGAAATAAATAATAGCTTGTTTAACAGGTTCATTTTAATTTTTATCAATTCTATTGTGGAGTTTTAATTTCTGTAAATTTATATATGTATAAATTTGTCTGGACATTGATCACTGATAATTGATAATGAATATTTAACATAAGTGTTTTTTTAGTTTGTTGGATAATGTCAGGGCAAACCAATATTTTTGCAAATTTATTTATGTAACATAGCTAATTAATACATGTTGTCATTATAATTTTATAAAGGTTCAATAAAAGTCATGAATGATCGTTCATGGATGTATCGAAACTTACCTCAAGGATTGCAGAGGATGGATTATTGTAATGGGGTTCAGGGTTTTATTAATTTCGCAACATCTATTCCGAGGAATTTTACTGATGGCGGTATTATGTGTCCATACAAAAAGTGTAAAAATAAAAAATTTCTGCATCGAGATGTTGTAATGATGCATCTTCTAACCAAAGGGTTCATAGAGGATTACTTGTGTTGGTATGCACATGTAGAACTATTTGTTTCTAAAAAGAGCATGGTAGAAAGGATGGTTGGGTCAACTTCTAGTACTAGCAATGTGCATGAAGTTGGAAATGACAATAGTAATCCTTATAGGAATATGGTTATGGATGCAATGAAAATGAATGAAGGCAATGTCAGTCAATGTTCAATCATAGAAGAAGAACCTAGTCGTAGCACAAGTGTTCACCATCAAGTTAGAACATGGGTTGAGTGAGGCTGGTTATGACAAAAATATGGAATGGGCGAGAAGAATTTTACCTAAAGGGAACAGGCTGAAAAAGAACTTTTATACTGCAAAGTCCATGATGAAACCCCTCGGTTAAAGATGCCAGAAAATTAACATGTGTCCTAACTTCTACATGTTATAATATCTTGAAAATGCTGAGTTGACCGAGTGTATAATCTATGGACATTCCCGTTACAAACCCAGAACTAGCAAGAGAAAAACTCTCACGGTATATAAAAAACTTAGATACATCCTAATCACACATAGATTGCAGAGGTTATTCATGTCACCAAGGACTGTTAAGCATATGACATGACACCAATCACATAATACGGTTAATGGAGTGATGGTGCATCCTTTTGACGGCGAAGCATGGAAACACTTTAACAATGTGCATTCTCACTTTTCAGCTAAATCAATGAATGTGCATCTTAGGTTATGTACAAACGGATTCAACCAATTTGGGTCATTTACTACTTCTTATTCTTGTTGGCCGATCATACTAACAATTTATAACTTGCCACCAAGGTTTTGTATGAGGCCGAAGTTCATGTTTTTATCTATGGTCATACCAGGTCCGAGCAGTCAAGGCTGAAATATAGATGTTTGTCTTTGATCGTTGATTGATGAGTTGACGTAGTTGTGGTCCTCTAGAGCTTTGACTTATGATATCTCAAGGAAATAGAATTTTGTTATGAGAGCGGCTTTGATGTGGACTATCAATCCTGGATAACCCACACCTAAAAATGTCGTAAGGGGAAGATATTTGTCTGAAATAGAGTTCAAACAAGCACACAATTATGTTTTATTTAACTGTGATGAGCTGAGACATTTTATTAAGTAAATAGATGTACTCCTTAAACTTTGTCAAGAGTGTACTATTTATATATTGTGATATCAAAAACTCATATAATTTGGAACAACCTTGCATGTAACATTAACGATATTTACTATATAATAACTCATAGCTAACTGAATCCCAAATCTTTCAATTACAAGATGAACAATTTGCCACGTGATTTAGAACACATGTAAGTCCTATCACAAATTCATTATCTATTGCAAGATAAATGTACGTCAATATTACATAATGTCTGTTGATTGATTATTGTTGTATTTGATATACAAGGTTTATCAAATGGGAGGTAGTTCTATTATTTCACTGTATTTACTAAGCTTGAGCCCTAAAAGAAAAGTCAAGTGCTATAACGGGCGTTTTGTAAATGGATGTGTTTCATACATAAGAATACGGGCATGGAAGAAAGACATATAACATCGGTGTTTGTATTAAGGGATCGATTTATAGTGAGTTTGAGGTTGATTACTTTAGGAAATTAGAAGAGGTCGTCGAATTGCAATATCATAGTAAGCATAATATAGTGTTTTTATTCAAATGTTATTGGTATGACACCATTAACAGAGGAATCAGAGTAGATCCTCACTATGGTCTCATTGAAATCAACTCAAAAGCTACACTCTGCAACGTAAACGATGTCTTTGTTTTCGCAAAACAATGCCAACAAGTTTATTACACATACACCCCTTCTTTTAGAAAGGACCAATCAGGAGTTGATTGGTTATCCATTTTAAAAACAAAACGCAGGGGTCGTGTCGAGATTGTTTAGGGTGAGAATGAAGACACAAGTGTGATAGATGAAGTCTTTCAAGCTAGTGAGTTGGTTGAACCATACCGAGTTGCTCATTCGATTGACTTAGAAGAAAATTCAAATTTTCTTGTTCTTGATGATAGACTTGTTAATGTGGACATATAGAAGTTAAATGTTGTTTTGAGCTCTAGTGGACTAGAGAATGTTGATGAAGAAGATGATAACCATATTGAAGAGTGCGATGAAGCTGATAACAATTCAATTGAAGACAAAAATGAAAATTCTGACTAAACATACTGTAAAACCTTATTTTTACAATGTAATATTAAGGATGATATACAACTGAAATCTTTAAGTCCTCTTCAGGGTCCCCCCGAAAGAAAATGGTCTATCATGGAAAGTCCTGAGAAATCTTAATCTTATCAGGTGTAGCCATGAGGTGGGATTAGAACCTATTTTCCTATTGTTATTTAAATGTTGTTTTGAGCTCTAGTGGACTAGAGAATGTTGATGAAGAAGATGATAACCATATTGAAGAGTGCGATGAAGCTGATAACAATTTAATTGAAGATGAAAATGAAAATTCTGACTAAACATACTGTAAAGCCTTATTTTTACAATGTAATATTAAGGATGATATACAACTAAAATCTTTAAGTCCTCTTCAGGGTCCCCCCGGAAGAAAATGGTCTATCATGGAAAGTCCTGAGAAATCTTAATCTTATCAGGTGTAGCCATGAGGTGGGATCAGAACCTATTTTCCTATTGTTATTAACTAAGCCACAACTAAGTCTCTGTACTATGATTGTCCATTAATACAAAATCTAGCACATCCTTGAGTAGCTAAATATGATCAGAACACAAAAGTGTAAAGCCTTTTTTTATAATGTAATATTATGGATGATATCGACAACACTTATTCCCCTCTCCAACACCCAGCAAGTTATTAATCTCAAACTTAACAATAATAATTATTTATTTTGGCGTATATAGATGAAGCCATATCTGATTGGTTAATGAGTCTTATTGTTTGTTGACGATTTGAATTCATGCCCCTTTTTGCACGATTTGTCCAATACGGCCTCTGTCGTCTCTACTACCTTCAATTATACCCTGCCAAGCGTTTCTAACTTGGAAACAGCAAGACCAGCTCATCCTTAGTGCTATGTTGTCCTCTTTTTCAATTGAAGTTCTTCATCTCGTGGTTGACTGTCTGACTTCTACTAGTGTTTGCAGTACCTTTGAACTTGCTCTAGCCTCCTCATCTAACTCTCAGATCATACAATTGTATGTCTCTTTATAGGATCTTTGACAAGGTGATGATATTGTCACTCTCTACTTGCAAAGTGCAAAAGGTTTGTTTAAGAAATTGGTGGCAACTAACAGACCTATTTCTCTCACCGATTTCAACTTATATGTGTTTCAGGGACATCATGGTGACTTTCATGATTTGATTACGAGTCTGTCAACCAAAACTGACCCTCTTTACTCTGAGCTCTATTGTCACTTGTCTACTCATGAATTCATACATCGTAACTCGCTCCCTCCTAATCTGCCTACTGGACCCCTGTTACCCACCCCTCCCTTAATCTATGCAACCCAGCGTGGTTTTTATGGGTCTAATAGCAGTGGTTTCGCGGCTCATCGGGGTAGAGGACGATGGAGTGGCTGGCGACATCCTCGCAACAACTTTCCTCAAACTAACGGTTAGTTTTTTCATGGTGCTAGTGGTGGTTCTTATTGGCAGCAACCCCACAGTCATAGTAGACAATGGCAGCAACATCCACACCGTGGTGCAACATTTTAGTGGCCATGATAGCAAATAAAATGCCAACTCTGCCATATCTATGGCCATTCCGCACAGCAATGTTCCCAGGTGAGGATTCTGCCACTTAGTTTCCTGAAACAGGTGCCAATCACCGCGTTACTCTGGACATTATTGGTATGATATATGAAGAACCTTATCTTGGTAATGATCAATTGCATGTTAGTGATGGTAAGAGACTTGTTATATCCAACATCACATATAATCTCATGCATAGACCAAAACGAGTCTTCACCTTGTCTAACATATTACATGTTCCTCACATTAAAAAAAATACTATCTATTCAATAATTTTATTATGAAAATTATATCTTTTTTTAGTGTCACTCTTTTGTTTTCTATATCAAGGATCTCATCACCAAGGAAGTCCTTCTTTCCGGTCGAAGTAAAGATGGCCTCTATGTCTTTTCAAAGTCTTTTGCCACATCTCTACCGCAAGCTCTTTTGTCCACTAGCATGGCCACTTCTACTGATATTTGGCATCGTCGCTTTGGTCACCCCAGTTCCCTTATTCTGATGTGTTTGGTATTGTGGTATCTTTTATGGTTATGGTTTGAAAAAAAGTTGTTTTTATAAAAAGTACTTTTGGCTGAGGTTGGTTTGGTATTTATATATATTTAGTTAAAACTGTGGTTGAAATTGAGGTTGAACAAAAAGTTATTTAATGTGTTTGGTTAAGAATTCTTTTAAAATTAAGTGTGTGTGTGTGTGTGTGTGTGTGTGTGTATTGATGGTTTTTAATTTGAATAATATAGATTTAACTATTGCTATTACATCATGAAATAAATAATTCTTTATATAAAATATTTTTTATTATTCCATTAAATTATCTACAATTTCATCACGTATGAAATACATCAGACAAGAACTGCAGTTTTCTTGGTTTCTTAAGCACGCAACAACATCTGGTAAAATATAATCAGGAACAAAATTGGGATTACGATTAAATTCTGCAAATGCTACGTCATTAAGCGATCTCTGTCTAATTTATGTAGTATAATTGAATAATGTTAAACACTAATTTTTTGAATAAAACATAATTAAAAATTAAAAAAAAATTAATTTTTTTTATTTTACTGGGTCAGACCCGGTTCAATGCATTTAGTTTTGGACCGAACCCGATCCAACCGAAACAGTAAAGATATGCTCCACTATTCACGTGAACAGTTAAGACACTCTCCACTGTTCATTTAAGTGAAAGTGGAGAGTGATTCCTCCACGCAAGAACCAGTAAAGAGATTCCTCCATGCAAACGCTTTCCTCCCCTTTGCGTTTCAAGCGCAAATAATAGTGGAGCCCATGAACAGTAAATGACGTTTTCATTGTTACCAAATGATTGTTTCATGTGATTTGCTTCAAAAGCATAAGCAACCACGAAAACAAACAAACTCTGACTCTCATAACGTCTAATAAAAAGGTTGTATGTACCTCTTGTCATGTTAATTTTATGTACAATGCCCTAATTATATAAATAGTAGAGGAGCTACCTTGATTTAGGCACTCACCAAATTATTACAAAGCTCTATTTTAACTACCTCTATTGCAAAAATAACTATTATTCATACTCTTATTGTAGCAGCTTCGATTTGTCAATGGCATATCTCTCAACTTGATGTTAAAAATGCCTTCTTGAATAGAGATCTTCAAGAAAAAGTTTATATGGTGCCCCTTATTGGTGTTTCATATGATTCTGGGTATGTTTGTAAGCTTAAGAAAGCATTATATGGTCTCAAACAAACACCTCGTGTCTGGTTTAAGAAATTCTTTATTGTGATTTCATCTCTTGAATTTATTTCTAGTAGTCATGATTCTGCTCTTTTTATTAAGTGCACTAATGCAGGTCATATCATTTTATTTTTATATATTGATGACTTGATTATTGTTGATGATGATATTGATGGTATTTCAGTTTTGAAGACAAAGTTGGTTAGACAATTTAAAATGAAAGATTTGGGTTATCTTCGATATTTCCTTGGTATTGAGGTAGCTTCCTCGCCCAGAGGTTATCTTCTTTCTTAGTCAAAATATGTTGAAGATATTCTTAAGCGGGCTACACTTACTGGTAACAAGACTGCAGATACCCTCATTGAGGTTAACGCAAGGTATTCTTCTTATGATAGTTTACATTTGACAGATCCTACTTTATACCGTACTATTATTGAGAGCTTGGTATATCTCACCATTACTCGTTCAGATATTGCATATGTTGTTCATGTTCTTAGTCAATTTATTTCTTCTCCTACTACTGTTCACTAGGTAGTTATTCTTCATTATATGTTGCGACATCTTCAGGTTATAGTCTTTCAGAGTCTTTTACTTCCATCCACCTCTTCCTTAAAGCTATGTGTATACTATGATGCTAATCATGGTGGTGATCCCACATATCGCAAGTCTATTACCGATTTTCGTATCTTTTTAGGTGATTCTCTTATTTCTTGAAAGAGCAAGAAACAATCTATTGTTTCTCAATCCTCAACCAAAGCAGAATATCATGATATGACATCTATAACCAAGAAGATTATTTGGTTACATTAGTTGCTTGCTGATATGGGAGTTTCCCTTTCTCATCCTACTCTTATGTATTGTGACAACTAGAGTTCTATTTAGATTGCTTACAATTCAGTTTTTCATAAGCGAACTAAGCACATTGAGATTAATTGTCATCTTACTTGTCATCATCTCAAGCATGACATCATTACTTTACCTTTTATTTCTTCTTCCTTGCAAATTTATTTACCAAGTCGCATTCCATCTCTTGTTTTTATTTTCTAGTTAATAAACTCTTGATTTTGTATCTGCCGCATCGTGAGTTTGAGGAAACATGTTAAATAATACATTTATTTTAGTTTTATTTATTAAGGGTAGAATAGTTTTTTTTGTTTAACCTATATATATAATCTCTTTCCATTTAGGTTAATTCAAGCAGTTTATAATAAACAGATTAATAAGAATTACAGTTTCATTCTCTTTTATATTCATATTTTGTTTGTGCTAATCTAGGATTAATTTAACAATTAAAATACAAGGTGATTATTGTTGAATCAAATATTTTGACATAATTTTTTTTTCTTTTATATATATATATATATATATATATATATACACGTGTGTAATTTGTTACTTCAAAGATTAAAAAGAATGAAATGAAGCTTATAAACGAAGAAATATACGGAACTGATATAGAAAGGAGCCAAATCCATCCCTAACGGTAGTGCCTTTAACAGACAAGGGGCGTGCTGCATTTTAAAACGTGAGCGAGCTCGCTTGTTTACTTTTGAGTAATGCTCCTGTGGTTTTGGATCCATCGAAAAGACTCTTTTGAAAAGCATGTGGAGAAAAGGCATTTTGCTTCCAATGCAATCTAAATTTCAAATCTGCTTATGACGCCGACTCTCCTAATTACGTCCTTGCTACCAATTACATTAATATTCGTATAAATAGCATGAAATTTATACATGGAGAGATTCCTCATCAATCTAAGATTCTTGCCGGAATCTTCATTTCTTGATAAAAATCAAAATGTAAATAGTATATGGTATATGGTAATTAAGATTTACAAATTATTAATATTGGTACGACTTCTAGCTCAATACTTGGTCTCTAGTTTCTTTTCAAGAGATTAGGATATCAATTATTTGATGTGGGACGTGTATTTAAGATATGTTTATGGAAAAAATAAATAAGTCAAAAATTGGCCACAAGTTGATTTGACAAAAAAAAAACTATAACTCTAGATTTAAATGTTGGACTTAGTTTAATTATTTTGTTATTTTAATTATTTTTCATGTTAATTTTATATTTAAATTATTTTTCTGACTTAGTTTTGGGTTCTTATAAATAGATCAGTTTTGAACTAATTCAACATAAAAATTTAAGCTGTTAAATGAGATCTCACTAACTTGTGCTTAATTTTTATCAAATAAATAAAGATATTGATATTCGAACTCGTGACTGCTTAGTCATCAAAGTTCTGATACATATTAAAAAACTAATTCAACATAAAAGTTTAAACTATTAAATGAAGTCTCAATATATAATTTATATTATTTTCTAATATATCATAAATGTATTTGATTATTTGTTTATATTATTATGTTTTAACCTTAAACCTTGATAACCTAATTTATATCCATTTCATCATCAATTTCTAACATAATTAAGAATAATGAACATGTTTACACCTCATCCTTATTATAATGGTAAAATCAATCCCGATTAGTAAACCCTAGTGATTCACTAACATTGACATCTATAAAGTGACAAATAATATTAACTATAATAAAAATTAATTACCAGATTATTTTTGTTAGGAAAATTAGTTAAGTGTAACAATCGTTGATGGTTATAGTCACATTTTACATGCATGTTGATTTTAGAGAGGAAGTAGATATGTTCGGTTTTGTTTCGGAAAGTGACAAATTTCGTGATTTGAAGAGGCAATGTTAATTCATGAGTACCATTGCTTTACACGTATGAATATATAACACTCGATTTATTTTATGTGATGCTTTTAATTTATACATCATTTTTTATTTAATTGTTTTTATTTGAAATCTTCACCTTTTGAGAAAAATGATCAAACTTCAAAACTTATGATGAATTTGGTACTTGAGATAGTATTTGATCATAATTTTTATTTTTATTATTGAAACTGTAGCATGTGAGCTTTAAGGAGCAGAAGAGCTAGCAGTGTCATACAAACATATATAAAAACAACGTCTGAGAACCCCACTACGACCCCTCCTACCATATAAGCTATAAAGCTCCGGCCTCTCGAAGCATAGAAACACTTACTTTGACCTCTCTCTCTCTCTCTCTCTCTCTCTCTCCCCCCTCTCTCTCTCAAGGGAACAAGAAAAGGATACTGGCGAAAAGAAGCAAAAATGGTTACAGAAGAGAAATCCCACAAGTACCCAACAATGCCAGAGGTAGAAATTAATCTCGATTAAGCACAACCAGAAAATCTTCTCCTTGATTTCTTAATAAGCATACTGACGCCAGCACTTGTTATTTTGTTTATCCTTCTTCTTTCCATTAGGTTGTGGAGGAGCTAAAAAGAATGACAGACATAGGCTTCCCTATAGCAGCTTTGAGCTTGGTCGGGTATCTCAAAAACATGATCTTAGTAGTCTGCATGGGAAGACTAGGAAGCTTGGAGCTCGCAGGTGGTGCCTTAGCTATTGGCTTCACCAACATCAGTGGCTACTCAGTTCTTTCCGGCCTGGCGATGGGGATGGAGCCTCTATGTAGTCAAGCATTTGGTTCGAGAAATCCATTAGTAGCATCTCATACTCTAAGAAGAACAATTCTTATGTTACTACTTGCTTCAATACCTATTGGCTTGTTATGGGTCAATCTTGAACCCCTCTTGCTTAGCCTCCATCAAGATCCTGACATAACCAGAATCGCAAGTTTATACTGTCGATTTTCCATTCCTGATCTTATTGCTAATAGCCTCCTGCACCCTCTACGAATTTACTTGCGCAGTAAAGGAACTACATGGCCATTAATGTGGTGCACCCTGGCCTCCATTGTTCTGCATGTTCCTGTCACCATATTTCTGGCCTTCACTCTTCGTCTTGGAGTCCCTGGAATTGCAATTTCTACTTTTATCACCAATTTCAACACCCTCTTGTTCCTCGTATGCTACATGTATTTATTTAGTCGGGCCACTGAGGAGGAGCCCTCGTCCACACCCCTAATTAGACAACAACCATTTCTATCATCTCCTTCTACTTCACTAAGAAAGGAATGGGGAATCCTACTTCGGCTTGCCATCCCAAGTTGCATAGCTGTTTGTTTAGAGTGGTGGTGGTATGAGTTCATGACGATTCTAGCCGGTTACTTGCACAACCCTCAAGCCGCTCTAGCAACATCAGCTATTATAATTCAGACCACATCCCTAATGTACACGTTGCCAACATCACTGAGTGCATCGGTGTCGACTCGGGTGGGCAACGAGCTTGGAGCAGGCAGGCCACAGAAAGCTCGTCTGGCCACGGTGGTTGCGATAGGCTTAGCCTTATTAAGCTCATTGCTTGGTTTGCTATGGACCACCCTAGGGAGAGAAGCATGGGGGAAAGTTTTTACAAAAGATGATGAGGTTCTCGAGCTAACTATGGTTGTCCTGCCCATAATTGGATTATGTGAGCTTGCAAATTGTCCACAAACGACAAGCTGTGGAATTTTAAGAGGGAGTGCTAGGCCCGGCATCGGGGCAGGGATTAACTTTTACTCCTTTTACATGGTGGGTGCTCCTGTGGCCATAGGCCTAGCCTTTGTTTGGAAACTAGGGTTTGTGGGTCTATGTTATGGTCTTCTAGCTGCTCAAGTAGTATGTGTGGTCTCAATTTTAACAGTAGTATACAAGACAGATTGGGATAGAGAGTCGTTAAAGGCCAAAGAGCTGGTTGGCAAGACTGGTGCCCTGGCACATGAACATGCAGACCATGTAGCCAAATGTGAAGAAGGAGAAGGGCTAAGTTTCGGGTGAAGAGCGAGAAAAAGATCGAGGGATTGCGGCCGAATCGAAGGAACACGAACAAAAAGAACTGCGGCATTAACAGGACTAGAAAGAAGGAAAAAAAAAAAAAAGTTCAAATAACACTTTTCATCTTCATTAATTATTGCAACTCCATCCATTATTCTAGCAATTCTACTGTACGTGTTTCCTCTGCTTAGCTTTGTCTTTTCTAATTTCTTGTCCCTACCAATGACCTTCTTACGTGTATATATATATACACACACTCTACTATATATTTTTAGTGCTAGAAGGTGGGCTCTTGCGGTTTTTTATATATAGAATAGCTCCTTTTCCTCCCCTCGATCGCTCTTGTTGTGAAACCCATTTGTTCTTTTCTTCTCTTTTCTTTTCAAATGGCTTGCTTGCTGCTACTATTGTAATCGCTAGCCTCTTGTTGTCAGTATTTCTGTGAGCAATTTAGGGCTTGCATGACCTGAGGAATCCTATGTCTTAAATATTGTGTGCCTTCTAGCTAGCTAGCTAGCTACGTACTTGCTCTATTTTGTTTTATGGAGGGGCCTAATGACCATTTTATAGTTGCTGCTACAGAAATATCTTATCACGAGAAGCAGTCACCTTAATAAGTTAAACTGTGGAGGGTTTTGGCTTGGACAGCTACGTACCTGGATCTTAAGTCATTAATTATAAGAATATCTAGATTAATTAAAATGCACTATAACATATATATATATATATATATATATATATATAAGATGTAACATTTTTTAAATTAAATGAAAGACGAGAAATGTATTAAAAGATGATATAGTTATTAAAAGAAAGAAATAATCAATATTCAATTGCTTTTTAGATTGTAAGAAATCCCAAATGCATTATCAATTAAATGGAAATATACGCATTCCAAAAAAAAAAATTACATATAAACCAATAAACATCTTTTCCAATAGTTTTGCAAATAGATATGACCATAACAAATGTGCTCTCGATAGACATATCTAGACATAAAATTGATAGAAATGTCTTCAATCATTTAGGCCATCGACTGATGGCAAGGGTTCTACTTTCACTAAAACTTAGCTTGTACTCATGTGCAAGCATGTGCATGATTGGACAGCCATGGCCATCAATATATATATATATATATAAACACACACTCACACACACACACATGCTTAAAGAAAGCAAATGGATCATGTGACAGGCACATGCGACCACCTTATATTGGTGGAATTTCGCTATCAATGGTTGTCAAAAAAAGGTACTTGAAAATCATTATCGAGTGCGATTTACTTTTCAGATTGAAGTTGGATTATCATAGCAGCCCAGCCTATGATCAGATGAGGAATCACCCGTATGCCCCATGGTTGATTTGTAATTGGTCCAGCATGCTGTACTGGCTCGGTCTTCGTACAAGATATCAAAATGGAGACAAATATTGCAAAGAAATATTGCAAAGACTTTGAAATCCGCATTGTAATTTCTTGAAAAAAGGTTTGAATTTAGAAGGTATTTAAAATTCATTGGATTCTTGTTTTGAATTTCCATCCGTTTGCATGCTCCTTTTTTCCACTCTAACTCTCTTAATTAATGTCTTTGAATGCATCTCTTGTGTTCAAAAACCCAATTAACCAATGGAACTCTCAGTTAGATTAGCTTGAGAACTGTTTGAACGGGATTTTGTCTTCGCTTTTGCTTTCCCTCTCTAATTAATCTTTCCCGTTTTCTCTTTTTTCAACGTTTTGAATATTTGCTTGGTCTAATATTTCTGCTAATAAAATTGCATGGAATATTATAATTTTGACACGAATGATGACCGAAGGACAACCTTTGTAGTTGGATTTGTCGGTCCGAATATATAAACACAGAAGACTAATTAACTTCGATCACTTCTTCATTCACGATCCCTTCTTCATTAATCCAAGTAAAATCCTGCTAAATACCTTAAGACAGTTGGTGTTCTTATTTTTTTTTTTTTTTAAATTAAAAAAACTAGGTTGTTGGCAGAAAAGTATTAACTTCTGTGTAGCTAGATAGGCCGGCTAAGAGTACAGGAACAATCGAGAAAATGCTAATTTGACTCTTGAACAAGATAGTTGGAATAGGGTACGGTGTTGGATTAAAACAAACAAACTTTAACGAAAAGATTCTAAAAATTAAAGATGTTGGAAAAATGGTTTCAAACTTTTAAAGCCAGATCAAACGTGAAATTCACCTACATTTTAGCTAGGCTTAGATAAAATTTGAGAATTCCTTCTTTTCTACTTATTATACTTCTTCTTAATTATTCTATACATGCACGCACCATGTGTGTGTATATAACTACAGACTATCATGACAACTGTCATAACTAATAGCCTGTCATGGCATTTAATATAACTGCAGCTAAGACAGTTAGAGTTGGTTACAATGAGATGATTAACAGAAATCATGACGTAACAAGTTATTCTCAGCTAACTCTCACGTAACCAATTCTTTTTCTACCATTGGTTTATCATCCCTCCCCAGGTGAATTGGAAGGGTCTGGGAACAAGGCACAACTGTGTTTTGAGAAACAAGAACCTTAAGCTTGTGAGATGTTTAGTAAAAAGATCTGCTGGTTGTTATACAGTGGGAACAAAGTGTAAATGTATTTTTCCTTTAAGAACTTGATCATGGATGGTGTAGATCAATTTCTATATGTTTTGTTTGAGCATGAAATATAGAATTCTTGGCCATATGATAGGCACTGATATTGTCATACCAGAGTATAGAAACAACAGGGGTAGGAACATATAGTTCTTGCAGCAAGGCTTGGATCTTGATAATTTCTGTAGTAGCCAGAACAAGACCTCTATACTCTGATTCTTCACTGCTGCGAGATACTAGGTTTTGTTTGGTAAAGGACCAAGAAACTAGATTGCCCTCTAGATAAATGAGATAGCCATTTGCACTTCTTTGATCATTAGGTTGAGCAACTCAATCAACATCTGTGAAACTTTCTATTGTCAATTGATTTGATGAATTTAAAAGTAAGCCATCATGCATAGTCCCACGTAGGTATCGAAGGATTATTTTAACAAAGTGCCAATGTGCTGAAGTTGGTTGTTGCATAAACTGACATGCTTTATTAAAAGTGAAAGCTATGTCAGGCTTTGTAATTGTAAGATATTGAAGTGCTCCCACTACACTATGATAATAAGAAGCATCTTCCATTGGCTCACCATCAAATTTAGATAAATTATGTCCAACAGCTCCAAGAGTTTTGACGGGTTTTGTATCAAACATTGTTGTTATGTGCAGTAAACTGGAGACATATTTGGTTTGGCTGAGATGTATAGAACCCTCATGGTAAGAAATTTCAATACCTAGGAAATAGGTCAGCCTCCCCAAATCTCGCAATGCAAACACAAAATTCAGTTTAGCAACAAATGAAGCAACCTACGCAGGTGAGCTGCCTGTGATGAGGATATCATCTACATAGATGAGAACAATCAAAATTGTAGATTCACCAAAGCATAGAAACATAGAGCTGTCAGTCCTGGAGTTGCTGAACCCCTACTGTATAAAGGCAGAACTGAGCCATTGAAACCAAGCTCTTGGAGATTGTTTCAAGCCATATAAAGTTTTCCTCAATCGAAAAACTTTGGTAGGAAACTTGGTGTCCACGTAGCTAAGAGGTTGAGACATGTAAACTTGTTCCTCAAGCTCACCATTTAGGACAGCATTTTATATACATCAAGCTGTCGTACTTCCCAATTAAAACTAAGAGCAATGGTTAGTATAATGCGGATAGTTGTAGCTTTGACTACTGGGCTAAATGTCTCGAAATAATTAAGGCCAAGTGTTTAATGATATCCTTTTGCCACAAGTCTAGCTTTATACCTGTCAATACTCTCATCTAGCTTATGTTTCAATTTGTATACCCACTAGCATCCTATGATATTGACATCAGAAGGCTTGGCAAGAAGATCCGAAGTGTGATTTTGATGAAGAGCTACAATCTTTTAATTCATTACTTGAGTCTAATGTGAATCTCTTAGAGCTTTATTGAGTGTATATGGTTATGTTATCTTCACAGTAGTTAGATCAAGAATGACCTTCTTTTTAGTGATACCATTCATCAACCTTGTTATCATGCATAGAGCTAAACTTGACTCAGGGATCTGATCAATATGAATAGACTCAAGAGAAGAAGGTAGATTAGGGAGGTTGTAGACTCACTCAAAGAAATATAATCTATATTTGTGGGAATGGCATCAATGGGCATTGAGGTAGGTTTATCAATAGGGCAGTGAGGCAAAAAATTAGGGGGGAGTGGTATTGCAGGGGTAAAATAGCGGAGGAAGCATCATCAATCTAAGGTAGAGAAAGGTTTTTGTTGAAAGGGAATCGTGTTTCATCAAAAACAACATGAGGTGTGACATAGACTCGTCCAGTAAGATAATCAAGGCATAAATAACCTTTGTTATTGAGGTTATAACCAAGAAATATACACTGAACCGATCGATATTGTAGTTTATGGTTATTATAAAAGCGAATGAAAGGATAACATAGGCAACCCAATACTTTGAGGGACTTATAATCAGGAATTTTTTGAAAAAGAGTTAGATAAGGTGAATCATGGTTAAGTACCTTGATTGGTATTATATTAAGGAATGTTGATGATTGAAATGCATACTGCTAGAACTTCATTGGCAAAGAAGCATGAGCTAGCAATGTCAATCCAGTCTCTACAACATGTCTATGCTTCCTCTCAAATCTCCCATTCTGAGCTAAATTATAGGGGCAAGAAAAACAATGCTCAGTACCAACTTGTTGAAGAAAAGTGATGAAGGATTTAAACTCACCCCCATTGTCAAACTGTACATATTTTATAGTGTCATCAAATTGATTCTTTACTTGAAGTTTGAATTGTTTAAACATTGAAAAAGCGTGGTCCTTTATGTGTAAAGGATAGAACCACGTGTATCGTGAGAAATCATCTAAGAACAAGATAAAGTACTGAGCACCAGATGTGGATTTGACTAAGGCAGACCCCCAGATGTCCATTTGAATCAGTTCCAATGGTTTGGAGGCACTAGAGAAGAAGAGACGAGTGGGCAATCTGTGACTATTTGCAAGTTGACAGGAAGAACTTATAGTGGAGCAACTAGTAGCTTTATTCTTTTCATAGGAAACATTACAGCTTTGTGATATTTGGACTACAACATCAGTGGCAGCATGACCTAGTCTATGATGCCATATGTCTATTTTATTATGAGTGGTTTTGGATCTTGGAGAATGAAAAACAGAGAAATCTTTAATGGCAACATATGCTTTTTTTCTTGTTCATTGCTAGAAACTTATAAAGTTCATTCTCAAGTCTGCCTCGTGCCAGTATCTTCTTCGTATTCAGATTCTTCTTAAGAAAACTATTAGATCGAAATTCAATCAAAGCATTATTATATAAGCAAAACTTGGCAACATTTATCAAGTTTGCTAAGATGAATGGAACATGAAACACCTTTTTAAGTTGAAATGATCGTGAGTTAGAGACTAGACGTTGGAACCAATGTTGGAAATGGATGAATGCTTACCATTACCAACTGTGACCTTATCTGTCCCTGTGTATGGAGTAGAGTTGGTTAGATTCTCCACATTCCGAATCAGGTGATGACTTGCTCCAGAATCAAGGTACCAATTGTCATTTGCAAGATTATTAGAGGAGACAACTATAGCAGGTATATTGTTTTGATTTCTAATATTCATATTCAAAGAGTTAGTACCAATGTTTGAAGAGTTTTAATAAGGAAATATCAAATTTGTGATAGTAGACGTGCATTGTATGGCCAAATTTGACACATAACTAACATTGTGGCTTCTCTGAACTGATTAAATTATGTCTTCCATTTTGTGTATATTTTACCATATGACCACGGCCTCTGTATTTGTAATTGCTTGCATTTAGAGTGTAGCTTGTGTAGTTGTGCCCTCTACTGCCATTATATTTCCTTCCACCACCCCTGTTATTAAAGGAATAGGCATAATTGGCTGTCATTATGGAAATTTGATCTTCTGAGCTTTGTTGCTCAAGCCGATTTTCAAATGCTAAAAGCATACTGTGAATAGCTTCGACTAAGATTTTATCATCTCTAATGTTGATAGCAGTTACTACTGCATTATAGTCAAAACTAAGTCCTCTAAATAGATTCATGACTTGATCTTGTTCGAATATAGGTTCTCCAATGGTTGCTAGACTATTTGCATCTCATTTCACCTTCATGATGTAGTTTATCATAGACATAGATCCTTATTTGTGGATTGCAGTTCAAGCCTTAGTTGCATTATTCTAGCTCTTGAAGAAGAAGAGAAGTTCTCTAATGCATTCCAAACAGACTGAGAAGTAGTGTGTCCAATGATTTGTGTCATAATAACTGGTGTGAGAGACGAGTAGATCCAGCTAAGGATTGTGCGATCTTGTCTCCTCCAAGCAATAAAGGCTGGATTGATTACACCTGCATTTAATTCCTTCTCTGGACAGATAGAGTTACCATCTATGAAGTCCTCAAAACCATTAGCAAAAACAATATTATCAATTTGAGATTTCCACAAAACATAATTGGTTCGATCAAGTTTTACTGGTAATGCATGGTTGAGCTGCTAATAAGATGAAGTGAGTGCATTTGTTGTCATTTGCCCAGATCCAAGAGGACTGGAGGTTGAGGAGGACTGACTTGAAGCAGAAATCTTGGCTGGATCAAAGAAAGGAAAGAAGTTTCTCTTTGAAGCTCTCATACCAAGATAGAATTTGAGAATTCCTTCTCTTCTACTGATTGTATTTCTTCTCAATGATTCTATACATGCACACACCATATATATATATATATAGTCTATTACAACTACAGACTGTCTTGACAACTGTCATAACTAACAGCCTGTCATGGCAGTTAGAGTTAGTTACAATATAGTTAGAGTTAGTTACAATGAGAAGAAGAGATAATTAACAGAAATCCTAATGTAACAAGTTCTTCTTCAGCTCTTCTTCTCAGCTAACTCTCATGTAACTAATTCTTCTTCTACCGTTGGTTTATCAGGCTTTGTTCAAAAATTTTCTTTCTAACTAAAATACAAAGCATTGTTGTATCTAAAATAATTTGTGGATAAATAAATAAAAAAACTAATCTTAAAAAACTTTGGTTAACAAAAAAAATTAACATAAAATATAATATCTCACATTCAAATATTTCAAGTATATAGTGAAACCTAGAGAAGTGAAAATTGGATTCATAAAGTAGCAAAGTTTTTAGAGGATAAAAACTCTAGGCTATATAAGCTTTGAATTTAAACTACAGGTGCGAGCTAGATTTATTCTCATTATGTGTTAATTTTAAAATTATTTTTTATCAATTCAGTTTTATGAATAACATGTTTGATTAGTAACCTTCCTCCACTGAAATATTTTTTTAAGGAGAAAACTATTTAATTTTATATTATTTCAAGGGTAGGTTTTTAAAAGTTAAAAGAACATGAACTTAATTTTGGTAATTAAAAAAATTAATTATGCACTAATTTTAATCTAAAAAACCATAGATAAATTTTAGGGGGCTAATTGTATTGAGATCATTTGTGTTAAGTCACAGGCAATAAGACAAAGTGTGAATCTTTGATAGTAATGTTTCTTTATTATAATGGACCACAGATTTTTTCAGCAATTAAGTACATCTTTATTGCATATTTATTGTGTTTGTAATTTAGTGTTTATTAAAAAAAAGTTATAATTTTTAATTTAAATGAAATCAACCATTAATTGATCTGTAGAAGCAACATGCTGAAACAAGTTCATATCTTGTACTTGCCTAGCTAAAGAATACAAACATGTCACCTACGTCAAAAAGAAAACGACTGGACCCCAAACTTACGAATTTAATTTTAATTGTTTGTTAAATATTTTTTATTTAGAAATATATTAAAATAATATTTTTTTATTTTATAAAATTTATTTTTGATATTAAATATTTAAAAACATTAAAAAAATTAATTTAAAATGTTAACGAAATCCAAATTTAAAATCAATATCAAACACCTCCTCATTGCATTGGACGATGTTCATGATAGTGGGGCCCATGAAGTACAAAAATGACCAATACTGACATAGATACGTAACTGCAAGCCTTGCCAGCTAAATTGACTTAATTCAAATCAATGCAAAAAGAAAACATAATAATAATAATAATAATAATAATAAATAGAGGAAACTCCTTTTAATATCACTTGATTTGGTTTAATTTTTATTAAAAAAAAAATTAATTAAACAAAAAAATAAAAATCGATTCAAACTTACTCGTTTCGGTTCGGTTCGGTTTTATTTTTTAAAACAAAAATCGGTTCAAACCGATTTGGCTTAGTTTTTCAATTTGACTTGGTTTTGTCTCGTTTTTTTCGGTTTTGCTCGATGTTTTTCTGGGTTTAACTTAGTTTTTTTCTTGTATTGTTCTGTTTGGGTTCAGTTCGATTTGGTTCGATTTTTGCAATTTCAGGCTTATAAAATCAAAATCAAACCGGTCGGGTTTTTTAAAATTCTAATTGGTTTAATCGGTTTTTTTCATTATTCAAATTTTTTAGTTATTTTTTTTTATTTTTCGGTTTAATTGATTTTTTAATTTTTTTTACTCACCCTACTTGATTCGCATGAAAATGAATATGAGAAATCCATCCCCCATTACAATTAGTCGAGAATAGGTTCACACAACTTTTTTAGAAAACCTTGTGAATTAAAAAAATTAAAAAAATATATGTTTTCTTTTTCAGTTTTTTTAAATTTAAAATTTAAGAGTAGTGTTTAAGATTATCTAGAAAACCTTGTGTTTAAGAGTAGTGTTTAACATTTCTTAAATTCGAGTAAACGTATCAAGTTAATGTAAAAATGTGTTCTTAAGATTATCCAGAAAAAACTCCCGTGTGTATATATATATATATTAAAGAACTCTAAAAGGCGTGGGGAAAGCATTGTAGCTTCCCCACGCCTTTTAATTATACTTATATATAATAATAATTATTATATTATTATATTATAATATTTATTATTTTTTGTTTTCTTTTTTTTTCTGTATTTGTTTTGGTTTTTTATGCCTTCATGGGTTTTTTTTTTTGCTTCTTTCTTAGTTTTTTTTTCCTTTTAATTTTTTTTGTTTAATTTAATTTGTTAATTGATCCCGAGTTTGACGGGTTAACCTGGTTTGACGAGTTAACTAGATATTTTATTTTTTTTGCTTTTTTTCTTTTTAATTAATTTTTTTCATTTAGTTTAGTTTATTAATGTTAAATTTTTTTTCTATTTAATTATCAGATTTTCATGACACGTATTCTAAGCTTGACAGGTTAACCCAGTTAATTATGGGTTAACCCGTCAAATTTTTTTTTCTATTTAGTTATTAAACTTTCATGACGCGAATTAAGGTTTGACAGGTTATCCTGATTTGAAAGGTTAATAACAATTCTAAAACGCGTAACTTTTCACTGTAGCTAAAGCTCTTTTTTTTTTTGCAGTTTTTTTTTTTTTTTTTCTTCTGTGGCATTTTTTTTTTTGTTTTGGTTTTTTTTCCTGTAGCAGTTTTTCCTTTTTTTTTGTTTTTTTACATGTTTTTTTTTTAAAGCGTGGGTTTTTCACTGTAGCAGCTTTGTTTTTTTTTTCCTCGCTTTTGTTTTTTCTGTTTTTTACATATAATGTATCACTGTGCACACAGTGAAACACTTGACTTTTTTTTTTCATTTTTGTTTTCCTCCTTCTTTTTTCTTGTTTTGCCCATGGGTGTTTTTTTTTTTTTTTTTTTGCTTTTTTTTGTTTTTTTTTTTTTAATGAATTTTTTTTGTTTAATTTAGTTTGTTAATGTGAAAAAAAAATTAATTTAGTTATCATACTTTTATTACAAGAATCTCGGTTTTTTTATATATTAAGCTGGTTGAGAACTTAGTTTTGTAGCTTTTTAAAAAAAAAAAAAAAAACACTATGGATTACTATAGTGTTTTTCCCTTATATGATTTTTTTTGGCTGCAGTGTTTCCCCCACATGTTTATTTTTTAAATTATCTTTGTTAAATTTATTTTTTTAATATTGAGTTAGTTGAGAATTTAGCTTTAGTTTTCCCCACGTTTTTTTATTATAATTATTATTATATTGTATTATATTATATGACTGTTTTTTTCTTTTGTTTTTTTCTTTTTAATTTTTTTTAATGAATTTTTTTTGTTTGATTTAGTTTGTTAATGTTAAATTCTTTTTTATTTAGTTATCATATTTTCATGATACAAATCTCGGGTTTAATAGATTAACCTGATTTGACGAGTTATTTTTTTTCATTTAGTTTAGTTTGTTAAAGTTAATTTTTTTTCTATTTAATTATCAGACTTTCCATAACACGTATCTTGGGCTTGACGGGTTAACCCGGTTAATTCTAGATAAACCCGTCATTTTTCTTTCTATTTAGTTATTAAACTTTCATGACGCAAATCTCAGGTTTTACGGGATAACCTGGTTTAAAGGATTAACCCAATTAATTCAATTTTTTTTCTTTTTCTTTTTCTTTTTCATTAGTTTTTTTTCTTTCTGTTGATTTTTTTTTCTTTTTTTTTAATTAATCTATTTAATTATCACATTTTTATGACACGACCTTATAGTCAGATCCACATCTAATATTCTTGGGTCCGGTGTTACAGTCAGGCTCACTTAAACTTGGATCATGCAAGTTTAATTTTATTATTAATATTATAAATATTACTCTTAGGTCAAGCGTTGCAGCCAAACACAAATTCTTGGGTATAACTTTGCAGAAAAACCCAAGATTTTTATTTTTTTTAAATATTTTTTATACAAAAAAAATGACCCGCAGGCATCGCGCTGGTATCAAAGCTTTTATATATATATATATATATATATAATCATTGTCAAGCGGACGAACAACATCACCATGTGTATGCTAGCTAGCTAGCTAGCTAGCTAGGTACGTAGTCGGCAAGTCCCAGCACTCTATTATTATTATTATTATTATTATTATTATTTCTTTTATAGCCACTCAAGTGGCATTTGGTTGTTAACAAATTATTTTGAGGTTAAGTAAGCAGATCGATCGATGTTGGAACCCTAAAAGAAAAAGGGAAATCCAGTAAGTATTGATTGCATTATGTGCATGTGAGGATGGTCCTACAGCATCTTCATTAAATTTTAGTTATTCGGTGGAGAATTAAGTAGATAATAATGATGCTGGAGAATTCTCAAAAAATGATGGAGAATTATCAAGTTTTTTCTTCTTCTTCAAAAGCAGCCCTAATTAATATTAATTTCTAGCAGGGTGGGGTAGTGTGGGGCATAAAAAAGTATTTTCATTGTTGATAGTTCACTAATATTTTTAATTTTATAAAAATAAAAAAAAAATCCAACATATTTTAAATATGGTATATTAAAAGTGTCAGTATTTTTTATTTACGCAACCAATCTCTTCCCTAAAATTTTTAAAAACTAGTTGGGATTCTTGGTGATCATAATAGTACATTGTAACTCTTGTCCAATCAAAAACCTCTCGAACCCATTTAGAAAGGGTCGCCATGACATTGAGCTCTGGTGAAAGGATACGACAACCTTCACAATGAGTTTTTTAAAATTATTCAATGGTTTTTCCATGCATGTTTATTTTTATTTTCTTTTAGTTAAATAAAAAAAATAAATTTAAAAAAATAATTATTATACCCATCAGTGTCTATGACTCGAGTCGCAGATCTAGCGGGTTAATCCTAGTTGATTTGAATCAATCCAAAACATATTAATCTCAAGATATTAATAAAAAGAGTTACAATGACACCTTCTTAGGAAAAAAATCTTGAAACCAAATTGGGTTTTAATGGGTCATATTTGGACTTATTTCAAATCATTCAATTGTTTTGTGTTTTCTCCGGTTGCTTTTTTATTTTTATTAAATGAAGAGCATAGAACAAAAGGGTTATATTTCTTTTAAACAAAGCATGAAAGGAGGAATTGTACTAGCAAATCATTTAGTTTATGTGGAACGTCAATTATAAAAAATTACTAGCTATATACTTAAATAAAATACTTTTAAAGAATTCCCTAAAACACGAGATCAAGTTTTATATTTTGCATCTATATCTTAGTATTTTAATTTTAGTCTTAGTTTTAATAAATAAAAAATTAATATTTATTGACTCATATAATTCTCAATCTATTTTATTACACATATACATCAAATTTTAACTTTACAATTTTTTGTTTTCTCCTTAAGAACACATTATTAATTCCTAGGTTATTTTTATGTTCAAAATTCTTTTAACCCCGATCCATAGTAGCTGCAGAGTGCAGATCACTGACTAGCAGCAGTATGAAATGCTATTATTATCAGTTATGAAGTCATAACATTGTTTTGTCGTCATTTAAATGTGTGATAGTCGTAATAGAATTTGTTGGCCTCAATAACACTCAACATTAAAAAAAAAAGTTAAAAAATATATTTCCATTCTATTTTTTTTAAGAAAAAAATAAAGATCATGAAGCAGCTTATTTTCAAGACAAAATAAAATTGAGTTTTTTTATTTATTTTATAATAAAAACATCTTCAAATTAACCAGCTTGTACAAAATTAAATGACAATGTGACATTAGTATGAATTCTAGAAATAAAACCAACTTCTTTTTATCATCAAGTTGAACAATTAGTGCCTTATGATGCTTCTCCTCTACTTTATAAGTTTTGGTTCTCTATTCAAATGTACAAACATATCATTCAGATTATCCTTATTAATTTATATAAATTATCTCTACCAAGATTTATCAATATCAAATTATATGCATAGATATCTACCTCGTCATAATAAATCTTATCCATATATTTTCTAACAGAAAAATACTTCACAACATTGGGTTATTTTTATTTTTTTTAGTACTTTAATCCATCTAATTTTATATGATTTGGGGTGTAGTTCTAATGATAATTTTAACTTGTCAATTCTATGTTCACTAATAATATTTTTACAGCTATTATTATTAATAATCAAATCAAACATGTTTTTATTTATGGTTTATCTTATATAAAATAACTTTTTTCATTGCAAATCTTCGACAACTTTTAGATCTAACAATATCTTCTAAAAACGTAGATATGCTCCTTTCATCGTCATCATCATTGTTGTAACCTAATTTTAGTTCATTTGTTTTAATTTAATTTTAAGAAGGTTAAAATTTGAAATCAAAAATGATTTCCAATTAAAGATGTAATTTATCAACTTATAGAAAAAATTAAGGATTGTAATGTATTTTTGTTATTCTCTTCTCAATTTTCAGAATAATGATAGTTATTTTTTTTGAAATTTGATTTTGAATTAAATTTAAATTTAAAAAAAAAATGTTTGAGACTTTGTTAATATATATATATATATATATATATATATATATATATATATATATATATATATATATATATATTACGAGACTCCTGTATTTATTATAAATACGCATCTCAGTACATAAAAATAAAAAAGAGAGAGGGGAAGCATTACAAGAAAAACTAGGGGAGCACAATACAGATAAAAAAAACCTAGCAGCCTCCATCTCTACCATTGAAGACGTCAACGCCAGCCAAAGAAAACACAAAACCCCTCATCCCTCTACTGTAAAACGGCCATTGTTGTTTTCAATTCCTACTCCTAAGCTTCCTCGAGAACCCGAACTTCCAAAAAAGGAAGACTGAGACCGAAACTTCAAAATTTAATTCCTTTAGTTCGTTTGTCTGATATGGCATGATGGCATAGTACAATAATGCATGTTTTGGGTTTATGGGCTACATCATTTATTAACAGGTTGGGCTTACGTTTGGACTTTTTTTTTTGGGTTGACCTTGTTTGTTTGGACTAAGTGCAATATTTGAGCTAATGGGTTTTCGGGCTTTAATGGAATGTTTTATTTGTCAATTTCCTTTTTATTTATTTTTTAAAATTAATCAATGAGAGTTTTTTTTTCATCAAAATTTTATTTCAATAGCCAAACTAAAAAAAAATCATTGCTTTGCATAATTTAGCATAAAACAAATACCAGTAGCATAAAAAATATATATTGTTTTTGCATGTATTTTTTTTTTTTTTGGGCTTGATAGTAAATTTATGGAGTCTATTAAAAAGCTTAACCCAAAAATAATAGTCCATTGAGCCTCCATATAAAATGCCAAAAACTCATCTCTTTTGAAAGGATCCAAATCTCACATTTGTCATTCTTGCGAGTCAAATAGCCATTTTAAAAACTCAATTCAAAAGTGTTCGAGAAAAGTGGATTTACGACAAGTATCAATACTAGTATTTAATGATGTCAAAGTCAGAAAATATAAACTCTGAAATTTATTATGCTAGAGTAAAAAATATTAAATACAATATTTATTAACATCAAAGTCAGGAATATCATACCTTTTCTTCACATAATATTTATCAATGCTAAAGTTAGAAATATTTGTAGTCGAATATTCACAAGTGACAGAGTCGGGAATATTATAAGCAAACCATCAAAAACAAAACAAACCCTTAACAATTTAAGACAAAACTAGCAATGCATTATACCTTAGGTAAGACGCTTAAGGGGTAATAATATTTTTCATTTTGCGTAACCAGTCCTGTAACATAGAATCTCTGTAAACTAGTTAGGGTTTCTAGTGATTTTAATACTAGATGGTAATTTCTTAAACAAAACTTTTTCTCTCTGAGAACAAAATGCTAGATATATGTTCTTTTCACATTGAAAATTATAAAGGTTGCCACAATATCGAGTGCGACAATCATCATCATACTTATACAAATCTTCTTTATCATCTCCATCAGGTTCGCACATCTTACCCTTATTTTTGGAAGGTTCTTGCTAATACTACCCTTTAATGATGATGATTGATTTCTATCTCTCGAGTTATGATGTTCTATCTTGGTCAGAGAAGGCTTTATAGCCATTATAAAGTTCATCTTCACCAATAACCTCCATATATAAAAATAGTTATTTATGTGGATCTTCAAGAATTAGTCTGGAGTAAGGCCTATCCCAAGATAAGTCTCTAAGTACGTTTATCTCCTCTTTGCAGAACATATTTATACCTCTTATTATCTAAACTAAATAGTCCAAGCTATTTGATGTTGTTGTCATTGTTAGCTCCAAACAATTTAGCTTATGCTCATGTGCCTACAAAACTCCCTAGATAGCATTTATTTTGGCGCTCTAGGGTGAATCGTTTCTATCATCTTTTTCCATAAAAAAGAACAACTTGATCTGATATTAATTGACATTGCATGTAACATGAATTAAAAAATAAGAATGTCAAGCTTTAAGGTTACAACTCAAAACTATAGAGAAATAGGAAAAAAAACTTTGATATTTTCTAAAAAGTTTTATAATTCAGTAATTTTATATGAAAAATAGTCTCCATTATTGTTTAAATACAATAAAAGTATTTTAATTTTGTAAAATTTTAATTAAATTAAAAGTTTTATTTTAAATTATCTAGAGGGAAGAAATGGAGGCAGTGGCCCCTGTGTCACCCACGGTCAACTCAGCCTCCCTAGCCATCCAGCTGTTAGCCCTAAGTCAAAGAAAAAGAAAAGGAAACAAGGGATAAAGTGAAGGGAATTTTGCAAGTTATTAATTAGGCGTATGGTGAGCATGTGCTTCAAGTTTGGCGAAATTTAAAGTGTTTGGAAGTGTGAGTAACCTTTTCAAATAGTTTTTCATGCCGAAAAGCATGTCAATAATATTTTTTATTTTTTAAAAATCATATTAACGATCTAAAAGCGCCATATTGATCTAAGGTTATTTTTATCAATTTATTTTTTAATATTTAAGTTAATTTAAAATTAAGTTTTTTATTAAAAAAAAAATTATCACTAAGAGTTTAAGCCTTTCAATCCAAGTTAACTTAAGTGAATTAAATATTTTTTTTTTATCTCAGTATTATATTAAAATTTTATTTAATTGATAGTTAAAATCAGTTTTTTTTTTAGAAAAAAAAAAAAAAAGGCATGTTTTATATATATATATATCCTAAAAAAATTATTATGACCCGTGGTATGGTTTAAAACTAACCCGGTCCAAGAACAGTAGAAAAAAAAAAATTTAAGGGTCATGGGTTTTGGCCTTCACCCGGAAAAGTTGTGTCATGTCATGTCATGTTCGAGTGGGCCTCGGTTCCAGTTTCTTATAACGAGGCCTCACCTTCTATCATTTTATCATGCGTACGTGGCGCAACGACTGCTCATGATTCAAACCTTCCAGCAAAGATGGCCATTTCAATTTGGGACCCACGAATAGAGGGAGCGGGATTCAATTGAGTTGTAACTTGTAAGTGGTAAGAAGATATTCCTAACATCAAGATTCATGAGAATGAGAAGGATTTATTGATTTTAAAAATATATAAAAATATATAAAAATATTTTTTTAAAAAAAATAATATTTTTAACATCATTTATTAAAAGATCAAATAACATTAAAAAAATTAAATTTTATAAAAGATAATTTTTTTAGCAAAAATAAATACATACTTCATCGATACTATGATAGTTTTATTTGAAAAAATAATTTAAAAAGATGTTACAAATTATAATATTTTAAAATTCAAATTTTTATTATAATTTAAGATGAGAAACAAATTTAAAGCAACGAAAAACAAATAATTTTTTAAATTATGAGTTTAAAAACAAGTCAACTACACCAGACTATAAATACCAAAAACAAAGTAGAAGGTTATTTTTTTTTAAAAAAAAAAAAAAAACAGGTTAATTTTATTATTTAAAATTATGTATGTATAAAGTATTTCAAACAGAAATTCTACAATGATAATGATAAGATGTAAATACTAATATTTATAATATATAAAAAAAAATAGAAGTAAAAAATGTGATTTTCTCTATATTTTATTTATCAGAAGTGAAAAAAAAGTAGGTTTAGACAAATTAAATAAAATACAAGCCACATGCCTGAGATTTTCTCAACACCCCTCGTTTCATCGTAAATACTATCTTTGGCTGGTGGATTACAAGCTATGCATCCTCCAACAACTCCACAAAGCAATCTTCGTCCATCCTAATTCGCTGCAAATAACAGGTTTAGAGTTGGGCATGAAATGTGTTTATAGTTATTTTTTAAAGTATTTTTTATTTAAAAATATATTAAATTAATATATTTTTTTATTTTTTTTAAAATTTATTTTTAATATCAACACATATCAAAAATATTTAAAAAATATTAAAAATATATTAATTTGAAAATAAAGAAAAAAATAAAAAATATTTAAATCTTTTTAAAAATATATTTTTAAAATACAAACAGAATCATGAGCTCACATTAATTGGATCTTCAAGCACAATCATAAAGACGACTTAAGGAGATCAAACCTTTATTATTCCAAAAACAAAAGCACCACCACAGCTCGTCCCTCCATGCTCAACCACTCTACCACCATCCCAAATACAAGCATCTCCACCTTAAACCCAAAAAAAAAAAGCCCTCCAATATTATGACAAATAAAGCTAAAATTCATCCTTATTTTACTTTAAATTGTATACAGTATAATCCACATGAGCCATGACAAAAAAAATAAACACGTACTTTTGGAGTAGAACTGTATTTTCATATATTTAATGTATAGTATAATTATTTTCATGCCCTTAAAAATAATAATAAAAAAAAAACACGGCTAATATCTTAAAGACATTTTTAGATTTTCACATCTTTATACGATGTAATTACCATATAGCCCATGTGTCAACTCTTTTGTCAAAGGTCAAGGGGCATTTAAGTTTTTTAATCTTGATTTTCTTGGAATTATTCTATGAAATTAAGGATATTATGATCTTTCTATAATTAAAAAAAAGTATAAGCGTGCTAGTAAGTTGGAGGTGCTCGCACCCTTCAAGCAACATGTGTGGGGCCCCTCGGTGGCCGTTGGTAGTCTTCCACAACAGCGTCCAAAGCATCACGCCATCCTCTATACGATGGACCGGTACGTGTTGGTCTCCATGACAAAGAAGAGCTCTTTCGATAATTTTTCTTCTCCTCCCTCTTTTCTCTCTCCTCCACCTCAAAAGTGTGCTAAACTTGTAAAGTAGTCCTCAATCACTTAATTGTATCGAATTTGATTATTTTTTTTAATTTCATCTATTGACATTTGATTTTTTATATATTTTTTAATCAAATTTAATCCTCGTTCTTTTGATTCCTGTTTATTTTGCTTTTAATTTTTTTTATTGGATTTTGTTTTTTGATTTAATCTCTAATCATTTGATTTTAATTCTTTTCTAATTCTCATTCTTATAATTACAATTTCTTTTATTTTGAGTTATCTTCTTGATTAATTGTTCTTTTTTGTATTTTCATCTCTTATTGTTTAATTTCATTAAATTTTCATATCATATTTGGTGCTTATTTTTATCATGTTTTTAAAACCTGACTTGAGAGCCAACCCAATATGTCTTGCGTCACGATTCAAGTCAAATAACTGGGGTTTTATCGAGGTCAAACAGATTTTTTATTGTGCAGGAAGTAAAAATGACATTATTTTTATTAAAAAAAAATTAATGGTAAAAGCAAAATTAATGGGTGTTAACATGATTTTTTTCCTAGCCAATCACTTGATCTTTTATTCAACTAGAAAGTAAAAATGGTATTATTTTGATTAAAAAAAAAAACATAATGGAGAAAAAGTTGAATTATAATCTTCTTTGTTTTTATTGGTCTTTCTTTGTTTCGGATTTTTTTTTAGGTTCTGTTTTTCAATTTTATCCCATTCAATTTGATTTTGTTTATATATATATATATATATATATGGTAATCATTTTCTTTATTGTTGCTTTTTTTTTAATTTTTTTTGGTATTTTTTTTCAATTTTAACCCTCAACATTTTATTTCATTTCTTCTTTTTTTTTTTTAGATTTAGTTCTTATTTTTTTAATTACTTTTTTTTTATCATTTTCTTTATTTGTTTTATTTTCCAAGTTTATCCCTTATCATTTTATTTCATTTGTTTTTTATCCAATTTTGGTTCTCATTCTTTTAATTGCTTTTTTTTTCTTTTTTTTATTCTATTTTTTATTAAGTCCCTCATTATTTTCTTTCATTATTTTTTATATCATATTTGGTTTTCATTGTTTTGATAACTATTCTTTTTTATTCTATTTTTTTTTATGATTAAGAATTTTGTTCAAGATTTTTTTTTTATCTTCTGTATGGTCATCTTGGTCTCATGACTATAGTTGTTGGTTTCAAAGATTAGTCTGATTTAACTTTGGTTTTTTTTTTAATTTTTTAATTTCATCCTTTGACGTTAGGATATTGACCATGAGCTATCTATTTTTTTTCCCTTTACTTCCTCTAAGGTTATCTCAGATAGTGAATTAGTCAAGTTAACCCAAGTTCACTCAAGTTATCTTCGATGGAATATCTTTTTTATGTTAGAAAAAAAATTGATTCACCCCGTAGCTTAGCGCAAGCAAAAAAATCTAGTAAGAATTACTTAAGAGATCAGGGTTTTGCACAGTACACTCTTATTGTGCACTATGCACTCTGGTTTTTTTCATTTTGATTATCAAATATTTTTCTCTTTGATTGCACTCTTTTATAGTCAATTTCTTATATTTTTTTATGGACCGAAATAATTAAAAAATAGAGGAATAAAATATAAAACATGGCAAAATATAGTCGCTAGGTTTCAAAGAGAAAAGAGAAAGTCACCGAAAAATGATTAGAGAGAGAGAGAGAGAGAGAGAGAGTCATTGGTTAGTCATATTATGATCACAAAAATATTATTTTTGGTGTCAACGGGTTTTATTTGATGAGATAAATTTCATTGAGATGAGTTTGTTACCTTTATTTTGTTGGGGGAAAAATCAATGTTGACAGAGAATTTTTTCTTTTGGTTTGATTGTGTTTTTAAACATGTTTTTTTTTGGTGTTTTGAGTTAATTTATTAGTTTAATGATGTCATAAGGATGTTTATTAGTGTTTTAGATAAAAATAAGTTGTAAATAATATTTTTTAGGTTAAAAACACCAGACTAATTTTCTGACCACCTATTCGATGGTAAAAAATTGAGCAAGTAAGCAACAAGTTGTTTGTCTTTTTTTTAAAAAAAAGCAGGAAGTACAACATATCATCACCGTTTTTGCCAACACAAAAAAAGAAGAAAGAAAAGAAAAGGCTAATTGCACAAGCATAGCCTTGCAAGCCCATTTTTTTTATTATAAATAAGTTCATTCCAAATAGCAAATTATTAAAAAATAAAGAAATAAAATTATTAGACATAACTTGTTCAATAGCCTTTATTGCAAGATTAAATAATTTAATCTATATTTATCTCTTCATTTTACAGTTTAGTCTTTGGTAATCATTAATGAGTTTTTATCTATTTACTAGCATAGATAATTATTAATTTATTTAATTAAATACATGCATTATTTTTTTTTATTTACGAGTAAATTTGTTTCTTGATATAAAAAAATAAATTGAAAACATCTATATATATTTTTTTTTGTGTCAAATGTTTTTTGATCCATTCCACGATATAGCTTGGCCCACTAACTAGTTTCATATCTATATGCCATGTAACTATTATTTGGAGATATGCTGTCAAAGTAAAATAAGAAGGGCTTTGAAAATAGGGCCGTTCTTATTTTATATCTTCTTCTCTCCTCTATTTTCATGTCTACTCTATCAAAAAATACAAAGTGGTTTGTCATATTTTTTTACGTTAATTTTAATCCTTATTATTTTGATTTTTATCTCCTTTCTTCTTCTTCTTCTTCTTCTTTGTCATTTGAGATTTTTTAATCACTTTGTTTTTTTTATTTTTTTAATTTGATCCTTTTATATTAAATTAATTTAAAATTATTCTTAGTGATTTTTTTTGGCTGATTTAACATGGCCCCAGCACTATATCAGCAATAGGTCTTGATGTCAAGTCAATGCTAAATTTTACAAAATAAGATTAAGTTTTATTTATTAAAAAAATTAAAACTTTTAGAACCTGATTTTAAACTAAACCTTCATCATAGGAAATAAGATTCATCAGGCCTCCGGGATGTTTTTATAATCATTATATGAGATTACCAATCAATTTATTACGGTCTTTTGGGCGTTTTATAGATGTTTCCAGGTAAGAAGATGGTTTAAAAAAAGGTTTTTGTGTCAATTTGATCGGAGGCTAGCTTTTCACCCACTTTGTAAAATGATTGTACGGTGCTGCTAAAGGCGCAGGCTCCGTGATCATCCCACGCCCCTTTATCAGTAAATATATGGCGATCATAGCAGAAAATGGGGCGCTGTCGACCGCAATTGTCTACCACTGCGCATGACAGGATGGCTTATTTGTTTTGAAAAACACTTTAAATATTTTATATAAAATCTTTTTTTAAAAAAAAATAAATTCATTAAACTCGATTGAACCTAAAACTTTAATTACAAGTCTTATTAGTTAATTCCAGATTAATTTAATACATAAATAACTCAATATTTACAAAATAACATGTTAACATTAAATATTTTTTAGTAAGGCCAGATTTGTATCAGGCCACGAGGCTTAAAGATAGACAACATAATCAGATTTTATGGAAAAAAGCACATGGGTGTTATATTAAAATTATAATTATTATAGTTTTTTTTATTAAAATTTTCTTTTGAAATTACGAGTGATGTTTTTCTTACTCCTGGGAATCACGCTGATAGTACTTAGATATTTTCTTACTAAAAAAATTAAATCTAGCCAGCATAATAACACATGGACATATCTAGTTGAAACTAGAATATTAAAAAATATATATATATATATATTATAGTTTGGATCCAAATAGCAAATTATTAATAAATAAAAAAGCACACCTCTAAATTATAAGACCGATCTCTCAACAAAGAATTATTGGAAAAACTGTTTAGAAAATATGGTTGAGATTATGGTTGTGGTTGATTTTCAAAGTGTTTTTTATATCAAAATATATTAAAATAATTTTTTTTTATTTTTAAAAAATTATTTTTAAGATCAGCGCATCAAAATGATTTAAAATAAAAAAAAAATTAATTTTTAACAATTTTTTTTTTTAAAAATATGAATACAATCACATTTCTAAGCTATCTAGTTTAGACAAACTCAGATTTTTTTCTTAACAAGAATGAGAGAATTTCATTAATGAAATGAAATGTACAAGAAACCTTAGTACAAACTGAAACTAGACAAGACCAACTCCCACATTAGGAAACTATTAGAATTCTAAATTTTTGTTGCAATGTATCATCGAACTCTTTTTGGATACGGGAAAAATATAAATAAGTTCATTCTTAAAAGATAAATAACCAATATTTTTTATTATATCAATTAATTTAATTTTAAAGTTATTCTTCCAAATAAATATTTATAACACCTCGCTACATCAATAATCACTAAACTTTTTTGTTTTTAAGAACAAGATTTACAAAAATGCAAAAAATTTAGTGTTGAGGAGTACCTAGTAGTATCCTAGTTACTATTATTTTTGAAGAGAAAAAAAAAGAAGAAGAAGAAAATTAATGACCCATTTTAGAATTTTTTTTTCTATTTGTTTTTATTTTTTTATTTTAAATTATCCAAAAAATAATTAATTATATATTATTAATTACTTTATAAACACCTTAAAATTCCTTTCTTTTTATGCATGCTTTAATTTTATCAAAGACAAATTATTCATAATAATACTAAATAGTTAATTTTATAATAAAAAAAATTATTTTAACTGTTGCCAATATCATCATCTTTAAAATTAACATTATTTTGAAAAGTCTTTTTGTTTAAATTTAATTTTTTTATTTTTCTAGATTATTTTGATGTACTAATATTAAAATATTTTTTAAAAAAATTTTATTTTAATATATTTTAAAATAATTTTATTTTTTTATAAAAAAAAAAACAACCATAATAAAGATTGATTGGGCAGACAGGTGGTACTGCTGGCAAGATCACTGGCTTCAAGAAAAAGAATCTGTGCTGAGCTGTGAAATTGTTGAATCGTAGCAGCAGCTAGGATATCTGCTCTGCCGTCTATACAGCAACTAGCCGTATGTATGAACGACACATAAGCCTGGAAAAAAGTGATGTCCTTTTTTCTTGTTTATTAGCTCCATTCTGCTGCAACGTTTCATCCTTCTTTCATGTCTATCTTTTATTTTTATTTTGTTCTTTTCATAGTTTAGGAGGTCACTTGCTTGTGGAAAACATCAATGTCTACTACCTCGCTGCTTTTACCAAGCATCTCTTGCTGTTATCATTTGTTGTCTTTTTTCTCTCCATCCAATCCGGAAAGGAAAATTAAATCATACTTCTTTCTTTCTTTTTTTTTTTTATTTAAGAAAAAAAATTATTTAATTTTTATAATATTAATTAAAACATATACTAAAAATTGCTCAGCTTTTCACTGTAACAATCCACAGTGAAATGTTGAGCTGTAATTTTTTTGTTTATTTGTTGAGCTATTTTTAAAAAAAAAAAACTATTTTTTTCTATGCCTTTTAGTTTTTTTTTCTTCTTTTTTTTATTTTTCTTTTAATATTTTTTTTAATTTAGTTTGTTAATATTGATTTTTTTATTTAGTTATCAAACTTTCATAACACTGATCTCGAGTTTAACAGGTTAATTTGGTTTCACGAGTTAAACTAGGATTTTTTTTTTGTCTTTTTTAAATTAATTTTTTTCATTTATTTTAGTTTGTTAATATTAAATTTTTTTCTATTTAGTTATTAAACTTTCATAATACATATCTCAGGTTTCACGTTTAACTTAATTATAAACTAAAAAAAAAAAGGTTTTTATTCTACCTCTTCTTACAAAGCACTATTCATTAGAATAGTGCTTTGCTTTTTTTTTTTTTTTTTTAATGGGGGTTAATTACTTTAGATACAATAACTTCATCTAAGCTAGATTTCTATATGTTCTTCCTCTCCTCCTCCTCCTTCTCTATAGACAATTTTACATTCAAGAAACACGTAAGCATATCGATAATTTTTATGGGTTTTCTTCTTAATGACGGGTCAAATTTTGTAATTGCCCATAGAAAATGAAACCTTTATTCGATAATCAGGTAAGCTCGTTCTTTCACTTCAAAGATATTTCATTTTCATGACCATAAAACTGACGTGGCTTCTTGAATTAGGTGGCGATAATCTTCTTTCAGAGAACAACTGGCTGAGTACGTGTCATGATTGCAGACATTAATCAACTTTCGATAAGCATGAAAATGAAGAGTAAGAGAACAGCCTACTGTGTATTAATGTCGTGTGTGCATGGTTTAGTATTCTCTCATGCAATGCTTTCTCTCGTGTTAGTCTATGACAGGTTAGGTCTAACTATGGGATAAAAGTTGGAAAAATACACAAAAAGGATTGACCCATCGCTGGCTATTAGGGTTCGATAGCGTGTGCTGCCTCTCCCGTGCATGGTCAAGATTAATAATAGAGCATACAATAAAAACAAAAACAAAACTATACTTAATTAATTCATAAAACAAGGATTGAAAACGACGTCCTTTTAAAATTAATAATCTCTACGAATTAGATGCATTAGTGTGACGAAGAAAATTAATAAGCAACATTACAAGAGAATTAGAAATGTATTTAACGCCTTAATGGAGTTAGAGAGTTCTCTGATTTGATTTTAATTTTTTTGAATAAATATTCTAATTTTTTTTTATCGTGAATTCTAATATTTAACCTTCTGAGTTTGAGTTTCCATCAAACTCTTTTTTTATTATTTTAATTTTGATCATAATTATATATTTTTAAAATAAAATAAGTATTTTTTATGTAATTAATTAATCATACGTTACTACATGATTTGGAAAGCACCCTTTACATGTTTTATCGCTTTCTTCATGTATTTTTTTTTTATTAATGTGGATGTCCAAGTTGATTTATTCACATCTTAACTTAATCTCATCAGTTTTAAAATTAAAAATTATATAAATCTCTAATGATATGAGAAGACTCGAACTTATAACTATTAAAAAAATAAATTTAAGATCTGATCATAATTATTTCTAAAAATTTCCTTGTATCTTTATCATTATTACTAGTCCCTACTAGAATTTTATAAGACATCATATCATGAACATGAATTGTAATAGAAATCTATGAAAACACCCTTCATCCCTATCTCCATGAATTTATCCTAAAAGTAATGTCAAGCAAAGTTAATGTAGTATATATAGAATATTATCATTATCATTATTATTATTATTATTATTATAAACACAATTCGGGTACGGAGATCCGTCAAATTTAAGGATACTTTTTATCTACTTTCGTGATGAGTCTATCCCGGTCTCAGCCTTTATAGACATAAAAATCATTTTTTACCTACCCTCATTCAAACAAATGAAGGCTAGGCCTTATGAACATAATTGCAATCCGTATTCGTGAAGCCCGTCTCTATAATTAACAAAAATAAAAAAATTACATTAATCAGAATTGTGACACTAATACCTAAGTGTTTGTTTAGTAATTTGATTGAAGATGATTTTATAAAAGTTTTTTTTAATTGTTAATATATTTAAATGATATTTTTTAAAAAAAAATTTATTTTTTATAAAAATACATTAAAAAACAAAAAAATATATTAATTTAATATATTTTAAAACAATAATTTTAAATAACAAGCTTAATAACTTTACCAAGATCAAAATAAACGAGTTATGACACTTCCGAGAGATAATATTAGTGTTTGAGAATGAATTTTAATTTATTTTTTGTTAGAATTTTAATATATTTTTAAATTGTTTTAATTTTGATGATTTTAAAAAATATATTATTTTAATATTGTTTCAGTAAAAAATAATAAAATAATAAAATAAAACACCTTACTTTAACGTACCCTCGAAAACTGAATGGTGGCAGTAGAAGCAGTAAATAGGAATTCAAAATATATCAGAGTAGGTCCAATAAAACAGAAAAGGCCAAAAAAACAAACGATAAGAGAAGAGTAATAAAGAAAATGGAAAATGAAATGGAAACTAGAAACAGGTACGTGGCAAATAACGAGCACTATAAGTCAAATCGTCCTTGGTACATCTTCTTCTTCTTCTTCTTCCTGGCTGTGAATGGACCCGCCAATCCATCCCTTTTTTACCATTCCCTTCTATTTATTTCCCTAAAATCTCTCCTAAATTAGAAGGAAAAATGAAAAACACTTTCCTGTTCCTTCACCTCCACAAAACCACAATCCTTTTCTGAAGGTTGATTTTATAATGAGATATGGTGGGTTTAAGCATAGTTTTGGAGACCCCGGAGAGTGGTAGTGCCCTGCAAGTCATCAACAAAGTTACCATGATGATCAACAGCAAACCTACTTCGCCTCCTCGTCTTTCTTCTTCTAGAAATCATTCCCCACGCTTCTCTTTTCCAGTCCCCACTTTTCTTGATCGGTGTTTCTTTTGTGGACAGAAACTCTCGCCTGGCAAGGATATCTACATGTACAAGTAAGTAATGCGCTGGATCTTGCTGGTGTGTTTATTAACCTTCAAGACTTCATATGTTCTTGTTTCTGTACAGAACCCAGATCTTTATATCGTTTTTTGATTTGAATTTATTCTTGATTTGTGGAGTATAGAGGAGACAGGGGGTTTTGCAGTGTGGAGTGCAGGTGCAGGCAGATATTTATGGATGAAGAAGAGACACTGAGGAAAGAGAACTGCTCATTTGCTGCAATGAAACCAACTGGTGCTTCTGCTTCTGCTAAAACTGCTTCTTCAACTGCTGCTTCCCGTCACCGCAAAGGCACAAGGAACCGAGAGGGTGGTTTTGCGTACTGATGAAAGCCTTGACGATACAGGTCTTTTGTTTCCAGTTTTGCCCTTGTTGCTTTTTGTAATGACATTGCTGTCCCCTGCCGATTTGCTCCAAGCACAGGAGGGTATGTAATTATAAGTTCTTAGCCCCCACGTATCTATGGATGGAGCCCATGGGTTCCTTGCCCAGAAAGTAAGGACAGTAACGTATTTATGGCCATCTAAACGTGATTAATTGATACACCGAGTTCTGGTTTTTGAATCAATTTTTCATATTTTATTAATTACCAAGGTTAATTAGATTTTTCATTTTCTTGGGACAAAAACAACATATATTTGAAAAGATAAATAGATTTATCTTTTTAAAATCATGTTTTTTCAAAATCACTTGTGTAGTTAACCTGCTAAAACGCAAATGACTCAATATTAAAACCTGAGCGCAATTTGATCAAGTTTTTTTTTAATTATTTTTTAAAATAATCTTAGTTCTTTTTTTAAAAAAAAAGATGTAGTTTTGAATAAATATTTTTTTAAAAAAAATTGACTCCAATCATCTTGCTAATTTATATGTTAAACTCACTCATTATTGATGATATAGACATCAATAATTGTAAAATACGTGATTATCTTTCTTACGAGTGATTAGTCTTGTTTTAGTGTTTAAGATGTCTTTCGATTTCTTTGACAAGAGCTAGGATAAGAGAACAATGGAACTTAGTTAAATTATTGGATTCTTCTGATCGGATGCGCATTTTAGTATAGTTGTAGAGGGGATACAATGGATTACGCACTGAGAGGGAACAATTTTGTAGTATGTGATAATGCTGGTGGATCCATTCTTGGATTTCTAACAAAATATACATATACGATAAAATGTTAAATTTAAAATTTATTTAAGAATTTCAAAGGTGTTGATAAATAAATCTAGAATTGTTTAAGATTTATATGAAAATTATTTAAAGATTATATGTTCTTTTTATCTTTGAATGATTGTTTCAAGCTTAAGTATAGCAAATCACAAATTATTCAAATCTTCAGCATCTAATGGTAATTTATATAAACTACCAATAAAAAATCTTCTAAACTCTTTTAAGAGAGAACGATTATAAGTGTGTTTGGTATTGTGGTAACTGTTATAGTTGTGGTTTAAAAAAAATTATTTTATAAAATATACTTTTAGTTGAGGTTGGTTTGAAAAAATATATATTTGGTTAAAACTGTGGTTGAAATTGAGGTTGAACAAAAGGTAGTTTAATGTGTTTGTTTAAGAATGCTTTTGAAATTGAGGTCATAAAATAATTTTTAAAAATATATATTAATATTGATGGTTTTTAATTTAAATATTATAGATTTAACTATTACTATTATATCATGAAATAAATAATACTTTATATAAAATATTTTTTTAACACTAGTTTTTCGAATAAAACACAATTAAAAATAAAAAAAAAAATTATTTTGTTAGGTCAGACTCGATTCAATGCATTTTTAGCTTTGAACTGGACTGGTTCAGCCGGAACAGTGGAGCTCCACTATTCACGTAAATAGTGGAGCATGCCTCCACTGTTTATGAGTTTTCCTAGCACAAAAAACAGCTCTTTGCTGCTTTTTGTAAACCTGTGGTTGTGCCACAATTAATGGTAGGGCCGACCAGTATAAATATGTTGTTTAGTATTACCAAACGGTTGAGTTGTTGTTGTTGCTTCAAACGCAGAAGCAACCACGTAAACAAACAGACCTATGTCTTAGAGTTTTAGCTCTTTTTTTTTTTTTGTGTTTTAGATATTTATGTATTGTACTTTACTCACCCTAACATCACTACTCATAGGAAATAAAAGGTATAGTGTTCTATTTATAGGGAAATCTAAAAACCCTATAAATGACATATATCAATTTTACCCTCAAATAATATCACATATTATTTTAGATTAATTTACAAAATTTATTCAATAAAGTCCTTACTTGATTGTTTCTAGGTCTAGAATTATAATTCTTTGTATTAATTACATTCTAGTTTTTAATTTCTAAAGTTTATTTACAATCAAGTTACACTTGATTAATTATCTCTTTTTAATTTCTGACCAATGGTTTTTATATGTGTGACTCATTCGGTTTCTTAGTAAATTGACCCAAATATAAATCACAATCCTAAATAAAATAGAATTAAATAAATAAATTTATTATTAATTCAATAATTGATTGATTTATATTTGAAGATCAAATAAAATGTTTTGCAACCTGTCATGATCCCCTAAATATTATGAAAGTCATAAGAGTTTTGACTTAACCTTTTAATGATCAGTTTCTCAATGTAATTATTATTCATTCATCAATAATGTTTCGATTTACATGTTATAGAATGGAGTGTGTATACTCTATCAAATCATATTTGTTATCAACACTATAATCATTGATTATTTAAATAAGATTTGAAATTATTTTCAAAAATTTCATTCCACATTTAAAAGGGATTTACAATCAATATTATTTGAAAATAGATTAAACATTTTCTTTAATTCACCAAATGTTATGAATCATCTCTTGATTACTTAAATATTTTCATATAGTTTATGTTATACCCAATATATGTTCATTTATTACTCTTGATTAGGACAACTTGTATCATGATCAAAATATAACATTCTTTATATAAAATAACTTAGTGATCTCAAGTATAAGGATCACTTGCACAACCATCACATGAACCTTTCCATGAACACAAGTGATCTCTCCATATGGAATTCTCATGCATGTTAGTTCAATGTACATATTATTTGACAAATATCTATATATTAGTTCTACGTATTCCTCATACCTTAGTTTATGAGAATAACAATTTCATTTCATAAAGAAAAGAACTTAATATGTATCAATTTCAACAACTCTAATTAATATATATTTTTAATAGAATATTGACAAGGAACATTTAGGAATAATACTTTGATGCAATAGAAATCCTATAATTATAACAACTTTATAATTTTTTTTTGCAAAATATTTTTATCCCAAAAACTCTCTTTACTTTAGATTATTAATAAAATATTTGATGAATATTAAAAATAAATAAGTTTTTATTAATAAATTAAATATATATACATGCAAAAAAAATCAGAGCATTTTCTCGTTTTCCAACTCAAGTAAGATGAACTGAAATGAAGTGAGAACAATAAGATAACACAAGGCGCATAACCCAGTTGAGATGCACCAATCTCGAAGAACACGGGATAGTTAGGGGTGATCATTTTCGGTTCGATTCGGTTTTTGCCTAAAAAAACCAACCAAACCGAATTATATTTTTTACAAAAAAATCAACCAAAACCGAACCGAAACCGAGTCAAACCGACCGGTTTCGGTTCGGTTTGGTTCGGTTTTTTATGTTAAAAAACCGAGAAAACCTATAATATATTTTGGGTTGTTTCTAATGGGCTTTTAATTAAATTTTTGATGGGCTTGTAATTAATGACAATTTTGTCTACTTTTCTTATAAGATTCTTAACCAAATCAATTCTTTTTTTGGGTTGTTTTTTACAACTGAATATTCATTTGTTGCCTTCCTAATAATTTTTCATTTGTTTTGTTTGAGGGGGCAGGACTCCTGCTGCAGATAAGTTTAAATAACGCATACCAACAAGTTAAAAATACAAATTACAAAGCATTGCCTTCAAAGGGCTTAACAAAAACAACAACTAACATTATCATAAAATACTCCAATAGTCCAATTATCACCATCGAAACCTGAAATTAAAAATATAAAATTATAACTTGATGAATTAAATTAGAAGATATAAAAATAAAAGTATTCCACATCAGATTTGAGCAATTTTCAAGAGAAATTCCAAGCAATAGAATGAAAATAGGAAGCTGAACAGAGAAACAAAAATCCAAATAGAAGCAGAAACAATTTTTCATATAAAGAATAAAATCAATATGATTTTCCACCAACACGTACACTGAAGAACAAAATACATATAAAGAATCTCTCATTTCCTTAGTTATCAACGAAAATAAAGCACAAACATGGGTTTTCAATTCTTTCTACGTGGTTTGGAAAACAGTTTTACATATTCTGCACTTCCTCATATTGTTGTTGTCAATTTGACTAATTAGAAGAAACATAAAATAATTAATTTGCAATTCTGACTAATTAATTTGCAATGCTGCAAGCACTAGATCAAAATATATACATTCCTTTCAGTGCTTAAACATGGGTTTTCAATTATCAACGAAAATAAGCACAAACATGGGTTTTCAATTCTACAAACATTCCTTTCATTGCTCAAGAATAAAAACCCAATTAAAGCAATCACAAATATTTACGCAAGCAATACAGGAAAATAAAAACCCAATAAAAAACTACAAATGGTTACCTTAGATATGGATTTTTGAGCATTCAAAACAACAACCGTGTCTCTGACCTCTGCATTGAAAAGCAAATACAATAAATATAATAGAGGATAGACTAATTAATTAATTAAAACGGAAAAAACATCATTAAAACTTACTGCAATAAAATCGAACTTTCTTCTCGAATCTACAGTAGTATAGTCCGTTTTAGACCCAACATCTTATCTGCAACCATAAAAATAAAAAAATGCCAGAAGAAATTCAGCAAGGTCATTAATAAATTATGATCTTGTTGTAGAAGGGGCTGAAAAAAATGACAATGAGAGAATGTTGACAGGATGCATATGTGAAATGTTATAAAGATTCAGAGAAGTACCATGTGTATGTGATCTTGTATAGATGAAGAGGAAAGGCCAACTAGATAGGTTCTGCTGTTCTGGAACACGTTGATCTATTGTTGAGACTTGAGAGGCTTGATTGGTTTCAACTTTCAAATTTCAGCTGATGCTTGACGTTTCTCTGGTTGTCTGTGTTTGAGAGTCTAAGACTCTAAGGAGAGGGGGGAGCGGCCCCGGGTGCTGGTGTTAGGATTTCAGCTGATGCTTGGCATGTCTCTGGTGTTTGAGAATCTAGGGAGAGGCGGCGATTGCGGGTGCTAGGGTTAGGATTTAGCTGAGCGTGTCTCTGATGTTTGAGAGAAAGAGAAGGGGCGGCCGCACTGCTAGGGTTAGGTTACTGAAGGCAAAGATTTTTTTTCTATTTATAGTATTTTTTTTTATTAGAACCGGTTCGGTTCGGTTTGGGTTTACCGGTTTCAACAGCACAAAACCGAAAACCGAACCGAACCGGAAGTTTTTATAAAAATTATAATCGGTTTAATCGGTTTTTTTTCTCGGTTCGGTTTTTTCGGTTAATTTTTGATCGATTTTCTCGGTTAAATCGGTTTATCGGTTTTTTTGCTCACCCCTACGGGATACATGTTCTTGAAGCGGGACAACAGAACATCCAGTACAGGACAAGGATTACTTTCATCTTTGACCATCTAAAAGCTAATTTTCCTCTGTACGGAAATCTCACACAAACTCTCATGGAGGATTTCAGGAAACTCAAGAGCATGATCATGAACAGGTGAGGTGCCACTTTCATGGTGAAATCAGAACTGAAGGATGCATCCATGATCGCACTTCCACTCCCAATCATGCAGAGGATAAGAAATTTCTTTTGCTTGCCAATGTCTGTTTATAAGAATGGAGTATTTTACAGCTGAGATTACTAGCTCCAACATGAATCATTCCAGAAGTTATATTTAGAAAAAATGAGAAGCTCAGCTAGGCCACAGCTCAAGTTGGACAGCAGCAAGATTAGTACAGATTCAGGCTGATTAGTACTGTACCTGGTTTTAAAACAAGAAAACACACAAATATATGCAAACCTATTTGCAATCCAGGCAAGTAAGCAGTAGATTTTTCTTGTAAAACCCTAAACACTGTTTATTTCCTCTGTTCTGCGTTGTTGTTCTTTCTCATATTCATCCATATATTTGTTATACAGCACCAAATGATCGGCAATGCAGCCCCACTGGAGGCAGTGTTTAAACTAAAGCAAGTCAGATGCCTTCAACAGCAGCTTCAAGATATAACTTTTGATTTTCTTTTTGATAAACTGAAACTTTGAGATGCTTTGTAAGCAGAAATATTAATCAATATCCCGTTTCCAGTAATCCATAAAATATACAGTTAAAATAATCAAAACCTTTGTCCATAAACTGAAAAGGTCATCAATTCAAACAAAAATCTAAGGAGTTACGCTTGAATTTAACATATAATGCCCCTGATTGATTAACTATTTTTTGTTGATTCTAACAAAAGTTAAGCTCTAGCACAAGCTCTGTTCAAAGTGAGTTCCATCCAGATCATCATGTCATGAAAACACACATGTTGGATGTGCTACCTATCAAGTTGTTTGATTAACAGCCATCTGAAGTACAAAAAAGAAAAAAGGAAAATTCACAGTGTGCATCTCTCGAGCATAGATGCATCAGTTTCGCTCTAATGCCAAGTAAATATGAACCGAACAAGAAGACCCATCATAATCAAGTTCAAATATCCTTATCAAACTTTTGACCATAATATTTTTGACAGAGTATAGACTCAAATGAAATTCAAATAAAATTTCAATTTCAAATAATATTAAATAAAACAAATAATAACCAAACGAACAGGGATTAATCAATAAGAAAGAGAAATTTAGTAGCTGATTTGAAAAATTCTAGGGTTGACGCAAATACCGAGAAAGAGAGGGGGGGAAAGATGGAGGAATTCAACTAGGCGCCACACAAGGTTATGACACCATTGTAGGTGAACGAGGAATTCAACAGTGGGGGGAAGAAGCAGACAATAGCCGCTAGGGCGGTGGTCGAGAATCCCAAAATCCTTTTAACTTGATGAGGCAACGAGTGCGGTGGATGCATGCAGAGTCAGAGCGTATAGTACAAAGAAGCATTAGATAGAGTTATGGTGAACAGAACGGCCGTTGTAAATGCTCATCGGCTGCCACAATTAAAGGTTCTTATGTCATTGCTGTAGTGAAGAATGGTGTGATTGCTAAGAAGGGAAAGGGATGCAGTTGAATTTGCGATAACACGTGATTTTAGACAGTTAGGTGTAGAAATATTATAACTAAATAAAGATATATTTTAGATAAATTACGTAAATAGTTTAATAGATATATTTATTGACTAGTAGGTTATATTTAGATTTAAAAGGCGGTTTTAGTCGTGTTAAATTAAAATAATGATTTAAATAATTATAATTTTTTATATAATTATTAAATTACACATAAATTTTTACAATATTTTTTAAAGGTTATTTTTTAAAAATTAAAGTCTCATCTTGAGGCTTTGGTTTTTACAGTTTTTGTGATTTTATTTTTTGGATTTTATACTTTATTTCTTTATAGTTTTGGATTCTTATTTTATTTTATAGTTAAAATAGGTATTTTTATTTATTTAAAACTTTATAAACCTTATGTGGATGATTCAATTAGAAAAAATAAAATATGCAACCTTAAAATTTTCATCCGCACACTTTACACTCATTAATTTTATTTATTTTTGTTATTTTTAGCTTCCACAAAGCATGATGTGCTCATAGAAATAGCTGACGGGGCTTATGCATCCTTAGTCGCATGAAATAGAAAACTTTTTTTTTATAATTTTAAAATCCAGCCTGAGTCAGCCTGAGTCAGCGGATTGATTCAGGATTCTGCTTATTCAGAGCTATAATCTAACTGGGTTGAAAAAAAATAAAGAAAAGAAAAAAATTTTATAATCCAATTGACCCGACAAGACCCGATTAAAAACTCGGTTGCAACATGTTGACTTTTTTTTTTAATTAAAACATCGTTTTGATTTAAAAAAATAAAATTGATTCGGACGACCTGATGACCCGATCAAAATCCCAAACCCAAATCTTGAATTGACCAGCCCCAAACCGGGTCTGAAAACTATGCTTTCTGCTGCATATGATGCATATGATCCAACTGGAGAGAGTAGCTTATTAAGACATTGAAACTCATAACAGTACCAGTTTTTGGATATAAGAACAGGGCTGGATCCCATTTTTGTCAATGTTCTGCATCTCTGATTTACAATAATAATTTGAATATTTTAGTTGGAGATTCATATGGTTTACAATCTGCAATTCTTCCAGGGAAAAATAAAAATAAAAATAAAAATTGTAAATGACCTTTGCCTCACTTCTCTTCTGTTTTTTGGGGACTAACAAATTACATTATATAAACTAAAAGGCTGAGAGATTAAGCATATGATTACGATTGTAGATAAACAATTATGGATTTTTCTCGGTTAAGCATCTGATTGCAATTTTAGATAATTAATTATGGGTTTTGTATAATCCTAACCATTTAATCATCAACACAAGCAGTATAGTGTTGCATTCACGTTAAAAATAGCAAAAATTCTTTAAAAAACAAATATTCTTGCAAAATGGGGTCAGGTTAAAAATGGAATGCATTGATGAGATAAAGGAGCTTTGAATCAATGAATTTCTTTCTCATCTTCATTTCAAATCGAATAAGTTTTTTTAATTTCTTATGGCTAATTTATTTTTACTAAATGAAAAATATAAAACAAGAGTTATATTTCTAATGAACCAAGCTGGAATTAGGAAATTCAGGGTTGAATAAGAAAAACTTTAATCTTGAAACTCCCTTAACCTGTACCTATGCCGGCACCGTATAGTGTTTCTCTAAAATAACCACAGAACATGTATAACGTCGCCTATACAGAATTAATAATATCATTATACTACTGTACCCTGAGTCCCTGACTATAGAAATCAACTTTTCCATATATTTTGCCAGCATAAAGTAGGTTCAAACCAAGGTTGATTTTGACACAAAATTTCCTTACCATGGATTATACCTGGGCAGCCTGTCATAACATGGATAATGGATGGTTGCTGCAGAAAAGTTTGATCAACTGTACTCTCCAACATATTGGCATTGAAAAGGGCACCTCACCTGACCAGAAGACTTGAGTTCCTCTTCAACTGCTGAAAAACGTTTTCTGATTCATTGTCCCCGACTTTGGAAGCCTCAGAGGACGTTTTTCTCAGCAGCATCGTTGCTGAGTGCATGATTCCAAGCATCTTCTCGTACTTTTATTATGCAATTTTACAACCGCTGCAACCCGAATAAAAGATGATTCTCAATGTCAGTGTAGAAGAACGTACCACGTTCTGATTAAATGAAAGCTTTTTTTTTCTGGATATCACAGAGATTGTCTTTGATATTGTACGAAGAATTGGTAGCAACTCACTAGAAAATGTCTGTCTGGCCTGGATGATCGATCAGATAATTCATGGACTGTTCTTGAATTCCCTCCATGTAAAGCTTGCAACTACAGCCTAAAGCCATTATCCAGAATATCTATTCTAATATAAGGAACCCTTTTTCTGTTATGTACATGAATTTCCGGCGTTTTAGCTTTGTGCTTCGTCATCAGAATCTAGCACAACTCTGTCTCTCTTCACCCTCTTGGCATGAGGAAGGGCACCTCCATTCTCGCCATCAGATGCGGATTCCTCCTCAGACAAAGGACTACCAGACTGAGAGGACAAAACCTTGTCTGATTCATTACCTTCATTGTCTCCAGACTCAGGTGGTCCATTCTCAGCAGTAGCAGCAGCATGACAGGCAGGCTCGTGATTGGGTTCATCTTCTTCCGTAATAATCTTCCTTGAATCTATTATTTTGAAATCCCTGGAAGTACTACGCTTGGCATGCCTCAATAAATTGATTTTGCTCACCTTGCTCAGCTGGATTAGATATTTTTCACAATCTTCTATCTGGTAGATCAAGTCGGGGATGCACTTATTCTCCCTCTTGATCTTGTTGGCAGTACACTTGCTGTTAGCATTTTCTTGCTCCTGCAAGTCCAATAGAGCCCGTCAACAACCTTTCAAAAGACGACCACAATACAAAACTACATGTGATCAATGTGACAGGATGTGATTGGAAAAAAGATTGACTGTATACTATAGGACTATACCCTTTGCATCTCTGCAACAAAGTCATAAAGTGGAACGGTTAGCTGCTTGCAAGTTAGTTCAACAAGCTTCTGGAAAGCAAGACTAGGTACGAGCTGCTTGCATCCCTTGGAAGCAATCCTGAGCCTTGACATCTGAGCTACATGCTTGTAAAATTTTGCAGTCAATCTGAGCAAATGCTCTGCTTGAGGTTCTGCATATATTACAGCAAATGAATATACATAACAAAGACAGGCTAACAGATAATGAGATTCAGTTGTCTGTGTTAATGCATGCTCACCCTTGAGATTCATCGAAACAAAGCAAGACAGTACTTTCACCACCGCTTCAGCCCTTGAGTAAAGGTTGTTTTCGTACTCCAATCCTGTGATACGTTCTTCGTTCTGACTAAAATGAATGCTTTTTTGAGATACCAGAGTAAATATATTCAGTTTTTTGATGGCCCAATCCATATCAACAATAATTGCTTCGATTAGTTTCTGTATACAAGAAATTATGCTAGTGCTCGTTGACTGGTTTATGATAGAGTGTGATCCAGACACCTCTTCTGTGTTACTTGTCTCTGATCCAGTGACTTTTAACAGCTCCTTGGCCATGTCTTGAGCTACAATTAAATCAGTTGGTGGGGAGCTTAAAGAGATAGCAAGGGCAACCACGCTTCTTGCAGCCTTGGAGTTCTTTATGACATTGCTTTTGCAGACATGAATACTCCAGGCTCCATGAGAGTTCCTCTGTTTGCGGGGCAGTTTTTCTCCAATCACCAATAGCATATCAGAGATAATCTGAGAACAAATTGTGCACGAAACACTGTTGCTTTAGAACTTGATACAAATTAGATGAAAGCATAAGTTTCCTAAAATAGTGCATATAGAGGCACGATATATCACATTTACCTCAAGTTCATGAAAATACGATTGTGCAAGAAGCTCACTGAACAATGGCTTCAAAACTTTGACAACAAACAATTGTTTGATTCTAATATGCTGATCGTCAATCCTGGAGGCTTCCTCATATTTATCATCCAATTCAGGATACTCTAGTGTGGATACTGACACCAAATCCTCAAGCAACCCAGTCAAATGTGGGTTCTGCAAACTAATTGTGACCAATTCCTTCATGCATAATAAGGCTAGATGTAGATATCCTTTTCTATCTTCATCTTTTATTCTCTTTTCTTTTTTCTTTTCATCTGTCACCAACTTCTTTCCTGATTTGAGCAAAAAAATTAACTTCAGCAAAGGAGGTCCCATCAATTTAATTTCCCCATATATCAAAGTCCTCAAAGGATTTTCTTTCGCCACAGTTTGGTAAGATTTTATGTGATGAAGGGAATGGTTCAAGATAAAAGCCATAATCTTAAGGCATGTTACTGGCTTGCTCGATGACAACTGGCTATGGTGCTGGGATGCTGCAATAGTTTTAGAGCATTCAGTATTGCATAGCTTAAGTGCTGTTTGCATTAGCTGACAGAGGCTTGAAGTTGTCAAGTAAGGAATTCGTTCTTGAGTCACTCTATTGTTGCCAGGTTCAATATTACTAGCCATGCCAGGAGCAGGAGCAGTAGCTCGCAAATTCCCCCTTTTGATACCAGTGCTCAATCTTGTACACAAATCCTTTTCCAGTGACTCGTGAAGATTAACAAACCCAACAAGTTCCTTTTCAAGATCCACCTTCTCTATGTCTGTCGCATTATTCAACCTGGTTGCGATAGTGTTCACTACTACTTCAAGGATGCCCGCTAAAATCAATGCACAGCATTTTCTTTTCTCCTCTTGAACAGATGCCAAGCTATCGCCCTGAATGCGACTCATGAAGTCTAATCCAATATGAAAAGAGGAAAACCAATAATCAGAATTTTCCTACTTCGACAGTAAAGCTACTATGAAGTATAACAACATTGCCAAGTCCACCACAACTATAGGGACTTGATCTGAAACAAAGAAAATATAATGTTGGCCAAAAGCCTAGAGACCTTCCAGATTTATCTTCTTTAGGAACTTCTGGATCTTTAAAAAAGCATTGGAAAATGATTCACGAGAGAGATCACTTCCTAGCTGCAAAATTTAACATTGATGATGTTTTATTAATCATTATTCTCTACAATGATCGCATTTCAAGGAAATAGCTATAACTAGTTCTATTGAGAAGGACTTACCTCATTTTCTTGAGAAAGGGAAAAACTAAAATATGGCCTCGAAGAGTCTGGACAATCAGCTTTACCGTGTGGCTGAAGGAGTAAAATTGAAGAAACACAAGACATTAGAGCATCTAGAGGCTCTTCAATGACAACATTGCCACTCAGTGATTTAGTGCAACGACTTATTTCAAGTTGAACATCTGCATCCTGCTTATAACATGATTCGTGTCAGGTAAGGAACTCAATATCCGGTAACTTAAAATAATAAAGACCTATGAAGTCAGAGTCTATGAGTTTTCCTTCTCTGAACTTACATAACAAACCAAAAGCTTTATACAGGATAGCAGCTTACATATGGCATTCCACCTTAACATGATTTAAAATAAATCCGATATGTACTGACAATAACTACCTCCTTGAAAAAACAACGAAAGTGGGGCAAGAGAAAATCAAGCACAGGTCCCCCACATGATGGGTCTGCCAAGACCAGCTTCAAAAGACCATGATACATGACTTCCTTGATTTCAGCCTGGAGACAGCAATCCAACTTTATTTAGAGGGGAATTTGACGAGAGTAAAATGAAATGAAAAGAAACATGATAGGGGGCACATGAAAATAACCTGTTGATGAAGACATCTCTGCAGCAAACCACGTAGCTCCTGGAAGAGACCTCCATCCATGATGCATGGTATTTCAGCATGTTGGCTGCAACTTGCTTGGCTTGATGTGTCTTGAAAAGAAAACGAGCCTTCTCTCTTGGCTTCCTTATCTGCAAGTATAAGATTGAAAATTGCATTTGTTGCAGAAAGGCGAACGGCATCTTCCCGTCTAAACATGGCCTTGCGGACAACCAAAATTGTGTAATCCTGCATTATTGGGAAACAAGAAAACTAAAACTTCAGGGAATTCAATAATGGTGGGTGTTAAATACAAAGCACCTAGAACATGTTCCAAACTTGTACACCTACAAATCCATATTAGGATTTCATGTTCGCATATGGTTTGGTATGAATCAAAATATAGATATATTATTTCACATGTTTGCCCTAGATTTTGTGATTGATGGTCTCTCCGCGGGAGAGAAACATAAAAGGTGCTGAATATGAGAAAATATTTACCCGAAGATCACGACTAAGTTTGATGAGAGGCACAAGAGCAGCAACAAGATGAGTGGCAACCTTGCCATGCATAAAAACAAAATAATCCAACAATTCCTTCAGACGAGAAGCGTGTTCCAGCATCAGGTAAGGATAACTCTGGACTAGATGACCAAGCAGTCTGCAAGGAAAGCTTAATACGTTATTTTCCACAAAGCAGAAAGTTTCCCATTAATCTGTATGTAGTTACCTGATGATTGGCATGTTCTTCTCTGGCTTCAAAGAAAGGATGCGACATTTGCTTTGCTCAATAATCTGAAACACGTTACAAACTAATCACTCATATTGCATTACATTAATAAAATATTGGCTGATGCACAAATAACTAGAAAAGGCTGCTTGATTTTATATTAACTCGATTAGTGAAGAATCGAAATAGCTCACAATTAATGAACTTAATATGAGATTGGAGGGAAGAAGTAGAATATATTTACAAACCAAAGTAAATTTTCAGTTTCTTTTTACAATCTTCTCAAGCAGAGTATTTTCATAGTAATAAAATCCGTTGGCCACAGTTGTAATAACCTCATTTCTTGCCATCTCATGGACCTCGAATAGAGTTTTCAGCATCTGAATACTAAGCTCCTCGATGCCCAATATAGCATTAGAATCCCAGAGCTCTCTAACGTTTCCATCTTCCAATGACTCTAGCAATTGAAAACTGAACTGCACGATAGTAGGCACAATGTGCTCTCTTCCATAGTTGCTCTCGTTAACCTATAGACAAAAAGGCAGCAATATGAACATCAAAATATCTTATTTTTTAAGTACATCAACATGCACAGATTATGAATAGAGAGCAGAAGAAACTAACAGCTTTTAATAAAGCTTTTTCCGCTATTTGGACATTCTGCAGACACTCTTCCTTGAAATCATCTGGCAACCACTTACAGTTTCTGAATGATGAGAAATAAGATGAAAGTAAATTGTTGTTATAATGAACATATCCAGAGAGAACCACATGCTAGGCACAATAAATTACACATATTGAGATGCATGGAAATCAATTGCCCAATTACGCAAGTCAATGGAGTTGATGTCGACAATCTATTGCACACTGTCTCTCTATCTATCATGCTAAGATCACCTGCCCATCAATGATAAAAATTCAAGCACCTTATGAACATCCTAGAACCTATAAGCAAGAGCCTGTAAATTGTCTTGCAGCCCCACAGAGATGCAACAAGACAGCAATTAATCAGCATTTTTCCTTTGAGTATGCAATTTGATATACATTCAACAAAGGAATAAAATCTACACCAAAACATTACAAAAAATCATTGGCATCTCTATTGAGCTTACACACTTTGCTATTTGTACAATAGAGATGTGTAAAATCAAGACCAAAATACCATGTAAGTTCAAATTACGAATATTTTAAAGAATTTAAGCTCCCTCATTTGCCAATAACAACAGAAGATGCTATATTTCACCAGAATCAAAATGCTACAGATGATATTTGATATACATAAGTAGTATTAAACCACTACTCATAATCCAGGAGGCCCATGACGCATGCAGAAGAGAAATAACCTTAGGAAATATCACACACCTTTCTTTCTTGACTGCCACAGATTAAAATACGAATCATCAAAACAATGCTGAAAATTTTGAAGGCGTTAAATTCTTACTTAGCGAACTTGTGATCACGATAAGCAGTCAGCAAAACAGTTTTCAGTATTCCCAATGAGCTCTCACTAAACCTTCTAACCCTGGCAACAGACAACAAAACAGAAATAGTAAAACGGTTAAGAGCCCTAAAATCCAACTTCACAAGCCCTATAACTTCTTTCCCCAGTGAAGGATCCTGCTTCACCGCAAAATTAACATGAAGCAAAACAGTCCCTTCAACTTGCCTAACAATCGAACTCCCTCTTTTCGGGCCCCCAAATTCAGACCCAAAAAACATAACAATCCCTTCAATCACCTCCCTCTTATTAAACCCTTTTGATGTTAAAACCAGTAATTGATAAACAAGCGAAGGCAAGTCCTGCAAATCCACTCTTCTCATTCCCTTAAACACCTTCTCCAAAAACTCCCTCCCTCTCACTTTATCAATAAAACCTATGAATTCCCTAACTAGAGAAACCATTTTAACCAACAACCCCTTCGACCATTCACTCTCAATAACCCTGTCCAAAATCAAGCCTACAAATTCCCTCCCATTCTCATCAATCATCAAATTGAAACAAGCAGGAAGAATATCAAGCATCTGGGTGTCCTCAAAACTCACTAGTTTTGAAAAATTAAGCACGATTGACTCGGAGATGGCCTCTAAATCTTTGATTGGGACATTATTCAAGACAGTACTGAAAAAATGGATGGTTTTGAGGGAATTCGAATCGCGGGGGATTTGAAAGGAGAGAAAGAGATTGGTGTAATCAGCGAGGAGAGAAGAGAGGAGAGACGAGAGAGAAGGAGTGTGAGGAGAGAGGGAAATGAGAGAGAGAATAGAGAGTGTGTATTGACAGATTGGAAGAGAAGGTGAAGGGGAGAGAGTGCGATTATGGAGGTAAGAGAGGAGTGTAGGGTGAGATGATGTGGAGAGGATGTAGGGGTGGAGCTGGTTTTGATTTGCTAGGTTTATGATTTCGGCGTCTGTTAATTGTGGTGGCTGGTGTTTTGAGGAGGCGGTGGCTGTGGCTGTGGCGGTGGCGGTGGTGGTCATGGTGGCTGTGTTCTGTACACGGTTGTGGAGGTGAAGTTTCGTGGGAGTTTTTGATTTTGTTTCTCTGGAGATTGGGTTTTGGAGGGTTTGAATTCTTTTTTCTTTTTTTCGCTTTGCGCGGGAAAACTTCGACAGGCAATTTCCAGGTTAATTATAACCTGACTCTATTTTTATAAAGTAAATAATTCAGTCCCTTTAGTTTCAAAAATAACTATTTAAATCTTTGCCTATTTTTACTATAGTTATAAAACCCGGCACAATTCAAGACTCTAGTCACGAGTAAGATAAATCAACTTGAATTAATTTGGGTCAATAGCACATTGCAAGATTTTTTTTAAAAAAAGTTAAATCAATATTGTTCTAAAGAAAAAATTAAAAAACAATTAAAATAGATTTCATTCATATTTTAATGGGTCCTAAATTGATTATATTTGACTGAGTTAACTTTCATCTAATTCAATATAAAACTTGGCCTGAAATCTGGTGGCATTGAGTTGACCCGTAAAATCAATCAAGTTTAATAACATTTATTTTGACTATTAAATGGAGAATGAAAATTAAAAAAAAAATGACATAGATAGAATAAGCTATAATTTACTCTACTAAAATGATTAATCACCTAAAAATAACCCAGCATGTGCTTGTGGGTGTTGCATTATTTTTTTTTTTTTGTAAAAGTACAAGGATAACTTTGAGTATTTTTCATCTTTTGTATGTGATTTTTTTATGTGGTTGAAAAATTAATTTATTATTTAAGAGAAAAAAAATAGAAATATTATGTCATTAGACTCTATTTAGTTTTTCTGTAAGTGAGCTGATGGCTACAAGAATATAAATTAATGAGTATTATACTATGTTATGATTAGGGAAAAACAATTGTACATTTGATTGCATGTTGTTTTATTTCATACATTGAGGTAGAGGCAATTTATCAAGAGTAAAATAGTAAAATAACAATGTAAAGGTATTCAAGTATATTAATAATCAAACATGTGTTTAAAAGGTAAATAAATTATTATTGTTTTTATTTTAGAATAGTTTATTATTTTATTTATCAAACAAAAAATAATTTAATAAAAAATAGAAAAATATTTATTTTGTCTATGAAACAAATAATATGAAATTATGTGAAATTAACTCGGTTATTTTTATTTATTACTTGCATTAAGATGATGTTATATGACTTGAATACAATCTACAAAATATATATATAAAATCCAATATAATAAAAATATGTCCCCCTCTTACTATAATATATATTTGCATTGGATTCTAAATATAGTAAAAATTATATCCATGTATAACTTTTGTCACACTAATTGAAACTATTGAGCTTTTAAAAAAATATAAGTCACAACACTACCTCTTTTGTATATACTTTTATCTACAAAAGCCCTAAAAATATTCATGTACCTTTTAATGTAACATGAGAAAATAATAATTCTTATATATCTTAGTCCTTTTCATGATATATTGTCGTAGAATTGAGTAGTCATTTATAGCTCTTGACGCTTTTAGAGCCAACTTCAAAGATGTGAGGAATGATTAAGCTTTTAAAATGTATAATTTGAGTTTCCCTTTGATTTCAAGAAGTACATTCACAAATAAAGTTAGAATAAATATAAATTATTACTATATAACATCTTAAGTTTTAGTCTTAACATCAGGACCTTCAATTCCTATTATAAAGAATTTCAAGCCCTAACATTAAAAAGTGTCAACTCTACAATTAAGAAGTCTGAACTCTACAATCAAGAAATCCAACTATGCAATTAGGAAGTTCAATCCCTTCCATCATGAACTTTCAGCCTTGTGATCATAAATTTCAAGCCTTATCACCAAAAAGTCTAAACCTTGTAATTAAAAAATCCAATCCTTATCATCTAGAAAATATCAGCCCTACCACTAGGAAGTTGAAGCCTTGCAACCAAGAAGTTCAAACCCAATAATTAAAGAGCATTTATCCTGTCATCAGGAAGTTCAGGCCTTATAATTAAGAATTTCAAGCCATATAATCATGAAGTTCAAGTTGAGTCTCAATCATAACACCATCGGGCAAGTCTTATAGTTAGGTAAGTCAAATTAAACTTTACAATTAAGGTAGCATTTCATTTTCATGTTAAGGATGGTCGCCTCTCATTTTAACACATTTTAGATTACATGTTAAGGTTAGTTGTTTCTCGATTTGATCCATTTAGATTTCACATTGAGGTTAGTCTCTTAACAATTTTGATCCATTTAGATTTCACGCTAAGGTTGGTCATCTAATGATTTTAACTCATTCTAGATTTCATATTAAGGTTGATTGTCTCTCAATATGACTCATTTAAGTTTTCTATTTAGGTTAGTCGTCTCTTGCGTTGAGTCATTTAATTTTCTTATCAAGGTTGGTCGTCTCTCAATTTGACCTCTTTAGATTTCATGTTGAGGTTGATTACCTCTCAAGTTGACCCATGTAATTTTCTAGCCATTTAATTTTATAGTCAAGATTGGTCGCCTCTTGAGATGATCTATTTAAGCATTCTTAAAACAATTCTTTTATTTTTCAATGTTTTCTTGTAGTTCTTTATAAACTTATCGTACAAAATCAAAAGAAAATATATTTATCAATGTTTTTGTATTGTAAGTATTGCAAAGAAGTGGAAACTTTCATAACCCATATTTGACCCCTAGTTTTTTCAGCATCTTAAAATATAAGTATCTTCAAAAAAGTTCTTTTGATACTATTTCATAATTTTTGGCACTTTTGTTGTATTTTTTATATGTTTAGAAAAAAAAAAAAAGATTGGGGTGTGAAATGATGTACAATGAAGGAAATGGGGAGCAAAATGATAAAGAATCAAATGATATAAGGGAAGATCATTCAAATAAGTGAAAAAAAAAAGTAAATAGGAGAATCAGACAAAAAAAAATAAATTAAGTGATCCTAATTCAAGAAGTAAATAATGTAAATATTATAAATAAATCATATATCAAATATTAAGGGGACTACACATAAAGATAAAAAATAAAAATAAAAACCTCTCTATAAATAAAAGAAAATGACAAAAAAATAAAGCTAGCTTACAAAAAATTTAAACCCTAACTACTCTCTTCATCTCCTTCTATCTATGTCATCATGATAGTCATGTTAAGCTTACTTCTTAATAATAATGATTCAAAAAGAAGATTGAGGGTGAGAAAAGAAGCAAATTGAGAGAAAAAAAAATGTATAACAAAATTAATTGTCAGAATAATGATTCTTTTATTTCTTATTGCTCACGTTTCCTACACCAGTATCTCTATACAACTTGCAACCTCTAGTTGCCAAACGAACTATAAAAATTATTAACTAATAGCTAATATAATTAACTATGCATATGGCTATCTTTTTTACTAACTGATTAACTGCTCCCCTATTATTCATTTCTCACGTAGAGAATTCTACTTCAATTGTTTCTTCCTCCTGAGTTTAAATCTTGCTTAATGATTAAACGTAACAATACCTTCCTCATTAAATGATTCTTGACCTTAAGAATCTATATTAAATTCTGGAAATAGCTTTGATAGTTCCTTTAGTTCTTTCCATGTTGTATCTTCCTTTAATAGGTTTGGTCATTTTATGAACTTTTTGTCTAAAATTGACATAGGTTTGACCTTGACTCTTCCTTCTTCATCTACTATTGGTGGATTTAAAGTTGTTATTGCATTAGTTTCTACTTTTTATTTGAGCAATGACACATGAAAGACAAGGTGAATGGAAGTTCATGTAGGTAATTGGAGCTCATAAGCCATCGCTTTTATTCTCTATATAACTTTATATGGTCTCTAAAACCTTGGATTCAACCTAAAATTCTTTCTAAGTGCAAGGATAGGTTATTTATAAGGCTGAATCTTAACATATACCATTTTTTCAACCTGAGATTCCCTCTCTTATATGTTTTTATCTTTTGACTACTTCATTATGTTTCTAGTCATTTCCCATTACAATTATAGCCATTAATCCAAGCATGCTTTTTATTGAACTATTTTTTCCACTACCACTTCTGATGTTATTATCTGCAAATCCATTTCCCAGACTGCATGGGGATAACTAAACAATGCCTGAAAATGGTTTCATTTTAATGGTTGAATGATAATTGTAATTGTACCACCATTGAGCTTGAGACAACCAAACATACCACCTGCTAAGATTATACATTGTAATGCATCTTAAATAAGTCTTTAAACATTGGTTGGCCCTCTTAGTTTATCCATCCATCTAAAAATGATGGGATGAACTTAATAGTAGCTTGACAGTTAATAATTTGAATAGATCCTTTCATAACAAACTAGTAAAAATTATATTTCTAATAGTTATAATTGTTGTATGAAGTCCATGGAATTTGTAAATATGATTCAATAATATCTGAGCAATTTATTGAGTCGTGAAGGGATATATTATTGCCATAAATGCCCATACTTATTGAATTTGTTTATTATGATTAGGATAATATTTTCCCCTCTGACTTTGGTAACCCTTCAATAAAGTATATCATGATCTTGTTTTAAATACCTTATGAGATTGACAATGGTTGAAGCAATCTATGATAAGGACACTTTCCATTTTTACATGTTTACATATGTCATATTCTTGTACAAATCTTCTTTTACCCAAGATTTTATAGAAGGCTAGTAAAACACCATATTGAGCCTCCTATACGAATTTTGCACTTCAACATGCTTTTCTATTTATGAATCATGTGTAAGATTGATTATTTTTTCTCTCAACTCTCCAGTACTAAAAATGACAGCTATATTCTTATATCTAAGAATTTTATTTGCCCATAAATACTCAGGCTAGTTTTTCTTGTTAAACATTTTCTCAACAACAATATTTTTGAATTAATTATCCCCCTAATAAGTATCGTTAACTTGGTCAGACCATGTTGGATTAATTATAGTTGTCAAACAACTAGTCAAAGTTCTCTCGGTCTTTCTAATTTTATCTTCACCCTTTCTAAACAATATATATGTTGTTATATTCTTTTTTACCTTTTATGTATTGAATTATATATCTCAATTATAGAAGTTTGGTTAAACGTTTCTTTTGAATTGGAGTGTGTATTCTTTGTTCCAACAAGAATTTCAAACTTTCATGATCAGTTTTAATAATAAACTAATCATGTTCAATGTAGTGCCTCCATCTATCTACTGCCATTAGGATTGCCATATACTTTTTTATAAATGGACAATTCTAGATGTTTTAGACTCGAAGCTTTGCAAATATAAGCTAAAGGTCTTCTTTTTTTTACACATAACAATTCACAATCTATGAACACGAGCATCAGTTTCTAACTCAAAAATTACATTGAAATCAATAAAAGCTAGAACTAGAGCTTCACCAAAAGTAGTCTTCAATTCTTCGAAAGCCTTTTATGCATTCTCATTCCATCTGAACTTGTTTTTTCCTTAATAGCTCAATTAATGGTTTGCTAATTGCTCGAAAACTTCTTATAAACTTCCTGTAATAACCAGTAACCCCAAAAACCCTTTTGATTCATTGATTGAAATTGATGTTGGTCAACTCTTGACTGCTTTAGTTTTTTTATGTTCAATCAAAACTCCATTTAAGGAAATGATGTATCCCAAATACTTAACCTTTTATTCATAAAACGAACACATTGTTCTTTTAACAAATAATTGGTTTCCCTTTAAAGCCTTCAATATTGCCCTTAAGAGTTGTAGGTGTAGGTCTAATAAAGAGTTATAAACTAGTATAACATAAAAAAAAATATTAGCACAAATCTCATTAGAAAATGTTTCAGCATTGTATTTATTAATGCCTGAAATGTAACATGGATATTTGTTAAGCCAAATGGCATTACTTTAAACTCATAATGATCATGGTGTGTCTTACAGAAAGTCTTCTTTATATCCTTAGTTTCATATTTACTTGATGGTATCCTAATTTATGGTTGAATTTTGAGAAAAAACTATACACTTTGTAATTCATACAACAAATCATCAATTAGAGAAACAAGAAATTTATTTTTGATGATTATATTGTCAAGCTGTTTATAATCTATACAAAATCTCCAGGTATTATCTTTCTTATTGACTAGTAGAACTGAAGAGGTACAAGGGCTGGAATTATGTTGTACGATTCCATTTTATAATATTTCCTTGACCAATTTTTATATTTCTCCCTTGTGTATATAAGAAATCTTATAAAGTTTGATGTTTATAGGTTTAAATCCAGGAATTAATGGAATTCTTTCATCTAAAGTTCTAACTAGTGGTGACTGTGTAGATTTTGCAAAAGTTTCCTCAAATTCTTCTAAAAAATTCTTCACTTCTTCATATTATTTAGCTATTGTTGGTTCATTAACCTTTTCTATTGAAAAGAATTGACTTATAAACCCACAAACTGCCTCTTTTAAACTTTTGTGTAGCGTGGTAGCTCTAATCATTTGTAACTCAGCAGCTTCAATCATTCCTTTTAATTTTATCATTCTTTTATATATATATATATATATATATATATATATATATATATATATATATATATATGATAATTTCATCTTGATAAAATCAAACAACATTGGAGAGTACACTTTTAACCAATCCATACCAAGAACAACCAAGTTAGCTTTGGATAATGAGAATTACACCTCCCTAGTTTCAATACCCTTCAATCAGTTTGGAATTCATGACCTTACATAAACAAAGTTAGCTTTAAATAATGAGAATCACATCTTATAACACTTCCATTTGCTATTGTTACTGCCAACACAGTAGTTTTAACTACAGTAACTTTAATCTTCTTAACCACTATAACATCTATGAAACTATATATGCTTTCATTGTCTATGAGAATAATTAAATTATTTTCCTAACAACAACCTTTTATCCTAATGGTGTTATGGGTATAATTACTAACTAATGCATTCAATAATAACCCATGTTCATTTATTTTCTCATCTAACCTCATAATCTCATTGCTCTATCATTTTGTTATTTTCAAGAATTCATTTTTTTCATCTTTTAACACATCCATTATATGAGTTCCCTTCACATTACATTGATGCCTAGGTACAAACTTATCTCTATATTTAAAACATTGGCCCAAACACCTTCTTTGTTCATATAAAGTCTCAATGTGTTTTAGTCTTACTTTGGAATCTACCTTAAAAGGAATAAAAGCTTTTGTTGGCATATTATATGATGCTCCTCTTGTTCCAAAAAAAAAAGAAGGTCTTGGTAGCACTAGCTTAGCTCTTTTTACTACTGTATAATTTGATTCATCTTGCCATTTTGCCTGCTCAAAAGCTTACATCAGTATACCAAGTTTTATAATTTTTAGCATAGGTCTTACATCATTCTTCAATCCACTAAGAAAACTTAAAATTTAATAAGCTTCGGGTAATGTTAGATTCAAAGCATTCATAAGGGACTTTAATTCAAAGAATTTCTCTACATACTTTTCCATATTTTTATCTTGCACTAGTTTGTTGAGTCCTTTCATCACATCTTTTCTATTATTAAATCTCATACAAAGTTATTTACTGAATTCTTCCTAACCAGCTAGATCTTCCCATCCTAATAAAAATCCTTTATACCACACCTCTACATTGTGTTCCAAGTATAAGAAAGCTATTTGTCGCACGTGTGCGGCGGCGCGGCGACCGTCCACCCTCAAGGAATAATCGGTATATGTATTCCTGGAAAATAAGGAGAGACAAGGAATTCTTGTCTCTATATGTGAAAATATGGACTGGGAGTCGCCACCTAGTATTCTGGTTACTAGGAACCTTAACTGGTCTTTAGAGATCGGGTACGGAGACTGGTTGCGTAAAGGGAAGGTATTAGCACCCCAACTACGCCCTACCTAAGGTAAGCTGCATTGTTTTGTCTGATAAAATCTAAAGTCTTGTTGTGGTTTGTAATTGTTCGGAATACGCATTACATGTAATGTCATACCCCAGGTTTGATTGTCCGGAAAAAAAGAATTAATATCCAGAATATGCATTACATATAATGTCATACCTCGAATACTAAGAGACAAACAAAATAAAGTTTTTTGTTGTTTTTGAAATTTTGGCCAATATTCTCTTGACTTTAATAAACTGGTTATTAAAACCAAAATGCATGCTAAAACATTGTTTTTTTGGTGTATGAAAAGTACAATATGATTTTTTAGCTTTGAGACACTTGGCCGTATGCACAAAAACATTTTTTCTCCTTTTTTTTAATTTTTTTGTATTTTTGGAAGTTTTTGATGAAAAACCGGGTAGTTTAATACCAGATTTGTATTTTTACGACATAAAAATACAACCCGATATTAATAAAAATAACATAAATCAACAGTGGGAACATCATAAATATTTTTTTAAAACAATAATATTTTTTTTCTATTTTTTTACAATGGGCCGGATCAGGCCCAATTGCATGGGTTGGGCCAAACCTGGCCCATTTACATGGGCTGGCTGACGTCCCAGCCCAGGCCCAAATGGGCTGGTTACTGTGCACATAGTAACCGGGTTACTGTGCACACAGTAACCAGTGAATTAATTAGCCAGTTACTGTGCCCATGCACAGTAACCGGGTAATTAATTCATGGCTTGCAGAACGTGCACAGTGCACGTTCTGCATGCAAGAAGATGAACAGTAAAACGAGATAAGGGGTTGAGGGCTGACCTGTGGTGGCTGTCGTTGATGGCGGAGCTGCTGGTGGCGACAGGAAGCGGCGCTGACAGTGGGGTGGCCGGCGGTGGCTCTGCGTTTTCCTTCTCTCTCTCCTCTGTTTTCTTCTCTGCTTCTTCCTTTCTCTTCTCTGCCTTCTCTCCTCTCTTCTCCCTCTTCTCCCTCTCTTTGCTTTCCCTTCTCTTCTCTTCCCCCTCTTTTTTTTTTCTTTTTCTTTTTTCAGCAGCCCTCCCCTGTATTTATAGGAAAACAGGGGGGGGCGAATGGTGGAGCGGCCACTGTTGGCCGCCCCTGCACTATCTGTTCAATGGATAAAAAGGAGGCAAGTGGGCGTCGAATGGTAGGCGTCTTATTGCGCCAAATCCGGGAAAGAAGTTCGGCGAAAAGTGGAGAAGAAAAATTCTTCTCCCCTGTTCTCTGCGTGCGCAGGGAAGAAGATGATGGTGCCGTTTCCAAACGGCACTGTTTTGCGTTTTTTTTTATAATATATTTTTTTTGAATTTTTTTATTTTTATTATTTTTTATGTGGGGACCCAAAAATGGGTTACAACAGTTGCCCCCCTCTTTACAATGCTTACGGAGCAAAGATTTGTGCAAAGTAAGTGTTGTAAAGATAAAACAAAATTGGTTTTCCAAAACGGGTCGTCTCAAAAAATTGATTGACCTAAAACTTCAACCGGACCCAAAGTCCTGTATGTGGTTGGGCTAAACTGAGATTCCTTTCGCCTATCCCCTTTAACCAGAACCTAAAATATTATGTGTGTGTGGTTAGGATAGATTGAGATTCCTTTCATCAATCCCCTCTAACCAGAACCAAAATCCTGTGTGGTTGGGATAGACTGAGATTCCTTTCGGCAATCCCCTCTAACCAGAACCAAAATCCTGTGTGTGGTTGGGATAGACTGAGATTCCTTTCGGCAATCCCCTCTAGCCAGAACCAAAATCCTGTGTGGTTGGGATAGACTGAGATTCCTTTCGGCAATCCCCTCTAGCCAGAACCAAAAAAACCTATGTGTGGTTGGGATAGACTGAGATTCCTTTCGGCAATCCCCTCTAGCCAGAACCAAAATCCTCTGTGTGGTTGGGATAAACTGAGATTCCTTTCGGCAATCCCCTCTAGCCAGAACCAAAATCTTGTGTGGTTGGGATAGACTGAGATTCCTTTCGGCAATCCCCTCTAACCAGAACCAAAATCCTCTGTGTGGTTGGGATAGACTGAGATTCCTTTCGGCAATCCCCTATAGCCAGAACCAAAATCATGTGTGGTTGGGATAGACTGAGATTCCTTTCGACAATCCCCTCTAGCCAGAACCAAAAAACCTATGTGTGGTTGGGATAGAATGAGATTCCATTCGGCAATCCCCTCTAACCAGAACCAAAAACCTCTGTGTGGTTGGGATAGACTGAGATTCCTTTCGGCAATCCCCTCTAACCAGAACCAAAAACCTCTGTGTGGTTGGGATAGACTGAGATTCCTTTCGGCAATCCCCTCTAACCAGAACTAAAAACCTGTGTGTGGTTGGGATAGACTGAGATTCCATTCGGCAATCCCCTCTAACCAGAACCAAAAACCTCTGTGTGGTTGGGATAGACTGAGATTCCTTTCGGCAATCCCCTCTAACCAGAACCAAAAACCTGTGTGTGGTTGGGATAGACTGAGATTCCTTTCGGCAATCCCCTCTAACCAGAACAAAAAACCTGTGTGTTCAAACCCTTTGTTTTTGAAGAAAGATGGTATATTTTCACGGGCAAGCTGCCCAACACATACTTAAGGTGGTCTATTTTCAGGGGCGACCAGCCCACACACTTACACTGACATTGGTTTATTTTCATGGACGACCTGCCCAAACATAAAAGTAAAGAGTGGTCTCATTATAATGGGTGACCTACCCAGATGGAAAAAATATGAAGAATTGGATGGTGAGGGCTTAAAGGCACACTCGAAAAGAGGTAGGGTTAGAAAAACGCACTACCAAAGGAGTTGAGGGCTCAAAGGCGCACTCAAAGGGAGGTAGGGTTAGAAAACGCACTACCCAAGGGATGAGGGCACAAAGGCGCACTCAAAATGGAGGTGAGGGCTCAAAGGCGCACTTAAAAGGAGGTGAGGGCTCAAAGGCGCACTCAAACGGAGGTAGGGTTAGAAAACGCACTACCAAAGGGATGAGGGCTCAAAGGCGCACTCAAAATGAAAGTTGAGCGCTCAAAAGCGCACTCAAAAGGAAGTAGGGTTAGAAAACGCACTACCAAAGGGATGAGGGTTCAAAGGCGCACTCAAAATAGAGGTGAGGGCTCAAAGGCGCACTCAAAAGGGAGGTAGGGTTAGAAAACGCACTACCGAAGGGATGAGGGCTCAAAGGCGCACTCAAAATGAAAGTTGAGGGCTCAAAGGCGCACTCAAAAGGAAGTGAAGGCTCAAAGGCGCATTCAAACAAATGGTAAGGTTAAAAAACGCACTACCTAAAAGTTGATACACTGATTGTCAATGTTGAAAAGCAAATGCATTATGATTGATATGCATGTATACTTACCTGAGAAATATAGGCCCCCATTTCTTCATGGTGTCTTTGTTTTCTCTCAAAAGTTGTAGTGTTGGTAGTAAACTTTGATGGCTTTTCCACTTTTGCTTACTCGGGTTACATCTTGTGATTTTGACCTTTGAGAATGGTTTGATGTCATCATACATCTTTGTCCTTCACCCTTTATCTTAAGGGTTACCAATTTTGCCCGACATTTTCCTTAGAACAGGAATCATGGAGTCAGCCCTACCATGTGTTTTTGATTGCCCCCCAGCTTGATCATGCCCCCCAAGTGTTCAACTTGGGTTTAGTTTGGGGTGAGGATATGTGAAAGTAAGTTTGGGTTTTTTGTACAATGAATGTTTTCATGCAAAATTTTTGGAACTTCCAAGTTATTCCAATCACAAAAATGATTTTGATATTGGTTCAAAATAAACTTGTTCTAAAAAATTCAAGCGATTCCTATAGACAGGTTTCTTGAAGTGATAAAAGCTTTTTGCTTTTGGTTAAAAGATGAAGTGACATCTAGTTGGTCACAAAAGGTTTAAATGTCAATTTGAGGGTTATTGAAAACCGAATTGAGTCAAAACATTTATTTTATTTGCATGAATAATGATTTGACTTGCACATGAAAGCACTACCTACTAATCTAGATTGCTTGCCTTTGATCAAAAAGGGCTTTATCAGGTATGTAATTTAGGCTTTGGCTATTGGTTACGAAGAAAAGGATATGTTGCAGGCTCAAAAGGTGTTTAAGGGATTTCACGACTAGGGATCAATTGTGCTTGTTTCCTGACCTTTTGTCTTTTGGATTTGTTTTTTTTTTCAAAATAGTCTTCATGCCCCCCAGTGTCGGGTTTGGGCTTTTCTCTTTGTTTTCTCCATTTTTGTTTGGTTGAGCACGATCATATCAGTTGTTTGTATGAGAAGCTCAAATCTTTTAGATCCTTTAGATCTTCTTCTTTTCTTTTCTTAACCAATCACTGCTTCATTTAGATGATAATGAAAGATTAAAAATTACATGATCAAATCCAGCACCCATCTTCACTGCTTTGTCTGGATGGGTACAAACTCTATTATTTTGCCCCCCCAGTGTGGGGTGTGATCCTAGTCAAGGTTATTTCCAAAAAACATTACTGGGCTCAAAATGGGACTGCAAAGGATATATTTTAGCCTTGTGAAAGGATTATCAAAGATGGCCTTTCCTCATCTCAAACTCATGCATTGAGGATCGATAGGTCTTGCTTTCATGCGCGTATGCCAAATGATTTATTCAGTCAAATAAAACTCAGCTTTTGAGTCACCTCATAGTGTTGTTTGTCTTTGTTGTCTTTTTTCTTTCAAGTTTTCTAGGTGTATATGTACCTATGTAAGGAATCACTTGAATTTTCAAAATGCATTTGTTTTGGACAAATATCAACACGATTTTTGTTTTTTTGTACTCACTTTGGAGGTCCCAAAAAATATCCTTGAAAACATATGAGATTATGTATGGGTTTGGAAGAAAGGAATACCAAAGGATTCTTCATGTTGTAGAGTTGTGAGCAAAGTTGCGCTCAAAATGTTATTTACATGTAATAACAACAAAGAAGAGTGTGATGTGAACACAAGAAAACACATGATCTTATTTCACAAGAGAAGCTCATTAACAGAGAAAGTCTTGTTCAAAAGCATTAACAAAAGGCAATAACAAGGCAGGCTTTGGTGAATATGTTCATAGGCTAAAACCTCCTCTCAAAAGCTCTGCGTAGAGGACTCAAAGACAATGCGGAACAACACCACGGTCAAAAGTTGAGCTATCATGTTGGACCATTGATGCTTTCTAATTCCCCAAACTTTCCATCCTAATATGCTTCAAGCATGATTAGGTAACGGGTTCGTATTCACATTGGGGGCATCTTCCAATTCTATCCACCCAGCCTTGATTAATTTGCAGAAGCTTTCTCTTGAAGGCATTGCAGGTATAGATGTTATGCCCAGTAATACCGGTATGGTATTCACAATTGAGTTTTGGCTTGTACCAATTAGGATAAGGTGGCTGCAGAGGTGTTAGAGGTTCTGGAGCTATTTGTCCAATGCTCAAAAGCTTTTGATACATCTCATTCAGGGGTAACGGTAGTGGAGGTAGTTGTTCTTGAACCCTTTGGAAATTTCCAATTTGGCTTTTGGCTTGAAAGTTTTGGGGTTCAGTTTTTTTGATGTTGGCAATTTGGGATGGAGTATGGTAATTTTGGGATGTATTTGTTTTACCCATGTAGCCATCTTCAACATGGTGAACCTCTTTTCTTTCGACGCCTCTTTTCTCGGTTGGTGCAGCAATTCTACCACTCTTGACACCTTGCTCTATGCGTTCACACACTATCACAGCATCAGTGAATTGTTGGGCTGAACTACCCATCATATGTTCGTAATATGGTGCTTTGAGTGTGTTGGCAAATAAAAAGACCATCTCTTTGTCCAGAAGTGGGGGATGTACTTGAGCAGCTAATTCTCGCCATCTTTGAGCATATTCCCTTATGCTTTCTTTATCCTTTTTCTCTATATTGGACAAACTGGTTCTGTCGGGCGCAATGTCCATGTTGTATTTGTATTGCTTGACAAAAGCATCCACAAGATTTTTCCAGTTGTGAATTTTTGTATTATCCAATCTCATGTACCAAACTCAAAGTTGCCCCACTTAAACTGTCTTGGAAAAAGTGCATTAGTAGTTTTTCATCATGTACTACCTCAGCCATTTTATTGCAGTAGGACCTGAGATGAGTCATGGGGCATTGTGTTCCACTGTATTTGATGAATTCAGGAACACGAAATTTCTTTGGGATAACCACATTTGGGACCAAACACATCTCTGCTGCCCGTACCGGGTCATATAAGTCTATCCCTTCAATGGCTTTGAGTCTGGCTTCCAGCGCCTCTATCTTAGCTTGATCAATGCTATCAGATGACTTAGCCTTGTGGGACTCGTTAGCAGATGCCTCCATGACTGTTGGGGATGGTGCAGGTGTTGTTGACTGCACAAATGTTGGATTTTGCTGAGGTTCTTGACCATGTTCGTTCATTCTTTCCTCAGGCTGAACTGTAGTAGGAGCCGGAACAAAGGTGATCGGTTGATTAGAAGGACCTTCATCAGAGGTATTCCTTAGTGTTTGCTTGAGTAAGCTAGTGAGGTAAGCCACACTTATTTTCAGAGACTCCAACTCTTCGTGCAAATAGGCCTCACGTTGAGCACGCTCTTCATCTTCCATGTTTCTAGCTCGAAGTCGGGTGTTGTAGATTTTTTAGGGACCTATATTTCGATCTGGCATGTATGCATGTTAAATGTATGAACATGTAATTTATATGATGCATTTGCCCTTCAAGGGGTGACATGATTTTTTATTTTTATTATTTTTGTATGACATATTCTGTAAAGAAAGATAGCACATACAAACTAAAGACAGGGTCTAATTCATGAATAGATTTTCTACCTGGTCTCAAAAGGGTCTCATATCTGCCCAGTGACGTCCTTCGTAAAGGCAGTATGGGGGCGTTGCAAAGAACAGTTAAGGCACGTATGCCCACCATTACCAAGCAGGCACTCAGATATGAGTTGGGTGTTTCACGCATCTGAACCCGACCAATAGTCATAGGGCAGATCGTTAATTCCCCACTTAACTTAGAAGCTTGTGTGTGCTTGAAAAATATAAAGCATGTGATGCATGAGGCAGTTCTATACAATGCATGAACAAATATGTACAAAATTAAAGCGCGTGAGAAATAAATAAAGGAAATGCATATTTAAAAATAAACACGCAAACCACAACAAAAAACACAATAAATCAGACAAAAACAAAGCTTAGTCCTCACTCCCCAGTGGAGTCGCCATTCTGTCGCACGTGTGCGGCGGCGCGGCGATCGTCCACCCTCAAGGAATAATCGGAATATGTATTCCTGGAAAATAAGGAGAGACAAGGAATTCTTGTCTCTATATGTGAAAATATGGACTGGGAGTCGCCACCTAGTATTCTGGTTACTAGGAACCTTAACTGGTCTTTAGAGATCGGGTACGGAGACTGGTTGCGTAAAGGGAAGGTATTAGCACCCCAACTACGCCCTACCTAAGGTAAGCTGCATTGTTTTGTCTGATAAAATCTAAAGTCTTGTTGTGGTTTGTAATTGTTCGGAATACGCATTACATGTAATGTCATACCCCAGGTTTGATTGTCCGGAAAAAAAGAATTAATATCCAGAATATGCATTACATATAATGTCATACCTCGAATACTAAGAGACAAACAAAATAAAGTTTTTTGTTGTTTTTGAAATTTTGGCCAATATTCTCTTGACTTTAATAAACTGGTTATTAAAACCAAAATGCATGCTAAAACATTGTTTTTTTGGTGTATGAAAAGTACAATATGATTTTTTAGCTTTGAGACACTTGGCCGTATGCACAAAAACATTTTTTCTCCTTTTTTTTTAATTTTTTTTGTATTTTTGGAAGTTTTTGATGAAAAAACCGGGTAGTTTAATACCAGATTTGTATTTTTACGACATAAAAATACAACCCGATATTAATAAAAATAACATAAATCAACAGTGGGAACATCATAAATATTTTTTTAAAACAATAATATTTTTTTTCTATTTTTTTACAATGGGCCGGATCAGGCCCAATTGCATGGGTTGGGCCAAACCTGGCCCATTTACATGGGCTGGCTGACGTCCCAGCCCAGGCCCAAATGGGCTGGTTACTGTGCACATAGTAACCGGGTTACTGTGCACACAGTAACCAGTGAATTAATTAGCCAGTTACTGTGCCCATGCACAGTAACCGGGTAATTAATTCATGGCTTGCAGAACGTGCACAGTGCACGTTCTGCATGCAAGAAGATGAACAGTAAAACGAGATAAGGGGTTGAGGGCTGACCTGTGGTGGCTGTCGTTGATGGCGGAGCTGCTGGTGGCGACAGGAAGCGGCGCTGACAGTGGGGTGGCCGGCGGTGGCTCTGCGTTTTCCTTCTCTCTCTCCTCTGTTTTCTTCTCTGCTTCTTCCTTCTCTTCTCTGCCTTCTCTCCTCTCTTCTCCCTCTTCTCCCTCTCTTTGCTTTCCCTTCTCTTCTCTTCCCCTCTTTTTTTTTTTCTTTTTCTTTTTTCAGCAGCCCTCCCCTGTATTTATAGGAAAACAGGGGGGGGGAATGGTGGAGCGGCCACTGTTGGCCGCCCCTGCACTATCTGTTCAATGGATAAAAAGGAGGCAAGTGGGCGTCGAATGGTAGGCGTCTTATTGCGCCAAATCCGGGAAAGAAGTTCGGTGAAAAGTGGAGAAGAAAAATTCTTCTCCCCTGTTCTCTGCGTGCGCAGGGAAGAAGACGATGGTGCCGTTTCCAAACGGCACCGTTTTGCGTTTTTTTTATAATATATTTTTTTTGAATTTTATTATTTTTTATTATTTTTTATGTGGGGACCCAAAAATGGGTTACAACACTATTTATGTCTATTATTGATCTATAATGAAATTCAGCTTAAAGAATTTCCTACTTTTCTTGAGTCAACCCTTTGGATTCTCTCCATTATAGCTTGACAATTCTAAATTAGGCAAGGTTACCTCCTATACCTTTTCTCTTTTGATTATTTATATGATGAGGAAGAGTTCCATCAATATATGTGTTAACTCTTCCCTTTCTATCAAACCTCCATTATTCTTAATAATACTTTAAATAAAGTTATGATAGAATTTAATTTTGAGTTCAATTGATCATTTTTTCTTGTGTTTGATCCTTTGTCATTGCATATAATTTTTCATTATTAAGCTTACTCCTTAACATTAATGATTTAAGACGAAGATTGAGGATGAGAAAAGAAGAAAATTGAGATAAAAGAGGTATATCATAATTAACTATCAAAATAGTGATTTTTATTTCCTTACTGCTCACATTTCCTAAACCAGTATTTATATACAACTTGTAGCCTTTAACTACCTAACCAATTATGACAGTTATTAACAAACATCTAATACAACCAATTATGCACGTGGCTTTATTCTTTACTAGTTGTTTAATTCCTCCCCTGTTGTTTATTTCTCACATGGAAAATTCTACTTCAATTGTTACTTCTTCTTGAGTTTAATGCTTGCTTAATGGCTAGACGTAATAGGTCATTGACATTGTCATAATTTAGTGCCCATCATCTCTCACCAAGCCAAACCTTAGTCATCGACAACCTCCATCTTTGTCAAAGATAGCTTTTTGCTACCTTGTTCCCACCTCCATCTTTGTTCAAACTAGCAACAACCTTATAATTCCACCTCCTTCATAATAATTGAAACCACAACAACCTTTTTATCTTGACACGTAATAACAGTGTTAAGCATACATGGCTAGAACCCAGCAACTATCAAATAGTCGAAATCAGAGTTTCCTTCCTCTCTAAAAAATCCTAAAATCATAACCCTTTTTAACTTAAAACCTATTAAAACCAATAAGTCCTTAGGCCACTAAATCTGCCTCAAAATAGCATAAATTGTACTTAAAACACCTTAGTAACAATCATTGTTGTTTTCCACCTAAAAACCAAGTTGATTATATATTTTTATAGATTTTAGTAGTGGAGCGTGAAGTAATGTAACACTAGTATAACACCTTTAACGCGCTAGTTCCAGTACCTTCTAGACATCTCTAATGACTCCTAAAGGTCAATTTCAAACCCAATATATTGATGTATTTGTTTTAAATGATTCATTGGATGTTTTGTTGATTTATGTATTTGCCTACATGCGGTTAATTTTCTATGTGTGAATTTATATTTTCTCATATATGGTCAATTATCCATGTGTGAATTTGTTCTTGTTGCTTTTGATTTGGACATGTTGATAAAATTTTCTTTCTATAACTCAAAGTTTTCCCAAGAGTTATAAATTCTACTTAGGTTTACCGAGTAACTTGAATGTTGCACTAAGGGTAATCAAATTTGTATTGTAAATATTGATGTAACATGTATTTGTATATTTATTGCCTTGTGTATTTGTATTTTGCTCCTAACTTAAATCGGTTTAAGTATCATAAATCCTAATTAGTATTTTTTAGAAGTTATATTAAAGGTAAACGAGTTGACTTTGTATATGAATACCAAGTTTTCATGTACTTTTATTTTCCTTAATCTTATATAGTTGAAACATTTCTTGTAACTTAAAATTTGGTTTAGTTATTGTAAATCCTAATAAGGTTTTTCCTCGAAGGTTGCCTTGAGAGTAATCAAATTGATCCTACATTTATGGTTCTGTTTTATGTTCTTACTTTTGACATGATAAATAATTTTAGGCTGGACCAACATGATCATACATAAGCCCATTAAAAGTATGAGGTGGCCTTCCGGTTCAATTTGAATATAACAAGAACGATGGATCAAAGTTAATTAATAATAACCATCCTTGTAGGTCTAGTGCCCTTGTTCAAAAAGTGAGTGTTTCTTGTTACTAAACCCATATCCCAAATCACTGCCCTAGATCTTAGTATTATCATACCTTAAATAACCAAAACATATATATCAGTTAGGCAAATCTTAGCATACATGCACAAAAGATACTTTTTATCATTAAAAACAAACACGAAACAACTTACCTTAGATATAATGTGGTAAGATGTTTGGGGTTTAATCTTTCATTTAACATAACCAACCCTTTTTGCATAAATCTTCAAAGACCAGTTTATGTTTCTAGTTACCTTAAAATTAAATGACGACTAATTTTTCTATTTTTACCCGTTTTACATATAGTTCGTTGAGATGTCCCATACGGCAACTTGTTATATATTATGTTTATATGGCATAATCAGATGATTTTTTTAAATAGCATTATAATTATTAATTTAAATAGAAATTATTTTAAATAAAAAAGTGTTTCTATCCAAGGAAGCTAGCCCCGCTCACCTAGCCTCTAAAAAGGAAAACCTACATGTTTTAGAAAGCCAAGCTCGCATGCCTAACTTTTTTATTTTAAAAAAAACAATTAAGGGCACAATTCATCATCCTTTCAACATGAAAAATTGTAATTGATGACCAATCATCTGCTACAACAACGACCATCTTTAGTGGCTTGAAGATTAGGGTCAATTTTTTAGAGCCCTAACACCAAATTTTTTACTTATTTTGACATGAAAATACCAAAAAATCCTTAAAACTTTAACATCTCATTTTCCAACCTAAGAACACCCTTATTCGATCACTCTAAAAACTAAAAATAAAATCAAACCTAAAAAACTTTACGAGCTCTAATTTTTTTTTTTTGCATGGTTAAAGAGCAAAACCACCTTCATTGAACATAATTTTCTAAAAAAACACCAAGATTATTTGTTGGAAGGTGGTTGACCAAATTCTTTCTCTGTCCTTTTTCTTTTTTTATGACTTTCTCATAATTTATGAACTAAAAAGTGATGAAAATGGAGATTGCGAATTGAAATATAAACACCAAAACTACATGAACTAAACATGTGAAAGTAAAAAAAAAATATAGGGATTAAAAGGAAATTTTAGGTATAAAAAATGCATTGTTTTTACAATGCAATCCACTTTGTTTTATGTCTTAATGAATAGTATAAAACACCATGAATTCACCCCAAATCTTTTAGTTATGTTCATAATATATATGTATGATATAAACGTGCATATCTCGAGTAATGTTTAGATCAAGTTTTAGGTTAACTTGGAGAATATCCATATCTTATTTAACATCCATCGAATTGATATTTATCGAGTTGAGAATCATTAATTTCAATACCAGAAAATTGGTCTAAAAATTAAAATTAAAAATAAAAATCAAATTAAGTAGAAAATTATAGGGCGTGAGTTTTTTGCTATAGTCATAGACACATTATATTGTGGATTGTTATAGTGAAATTATCATTTTGCCCTTTAGTTGAAAAAAATAAAAGCTTTAGTTATGGGGGTATTTTGGTCTTTTTCATATGCATATGGGTTATTAAAATATTAATCGGGGGTATGATAGTTTTTTTTCAATTTTTTTACAGTAAGAATATTCTTCTACCACAAAGGTCAAAAAAATTTAGAACTGTTGATGAAGGGATTTTTTTTGTCTATTCACAAACTTTAAAACAGTAAAAATACTTATTTACCCCCAAGGTTAAAAAAAAAATACTTGAGCTATTGATTAAGAGATTTTATGGTTTTTTCCCTTCTTGGGCTACAATTAAAATATATGCTTATCCTTAGAAAAGATAAAAGATAAGTTATGCATGTAGGGATGTTTTGGTCCTTTCACATTGGTTTATCTGTTATTTTCAAGGTAATGAGGGCATTTTAGTAATTTTACATTGGCTTTTTAATTTTTAATTCGGGAAAGTTGTTGATGCATGGGTGGTGTCCATACCCTTTGGTTGGCACATGCAACGCCACCCAATATCCAAATCCTACCTTTCATCGTGTCCTTAAAAGCACCCCTATGTCATCTTCCTCTTGATGTGGCGTGTGATGACGGGTGATAGATGGTTTGTCGTCACTAATCGTTTTTTCTCTTTTTTTTTTCTCTCTCCTCCAAAGAAAACATGTGTATGTCCTCTTTTTTTTTTTTTTTTTCGTTTTAGTCCTTATGTTTTTTTATTGCTTATTTTCATCCTTGGCTCTTTTAGAAAAGTTTTTTATGTTTTCAATTAGTCCTTAAATTACAATTTATCATTTTTTTTTTCCCAATCCGTTCCTTATTCTTTTGATTTCTCATTTTCACCTTTGGTTTTTTTTGTTAAAGTTTTATTGGTTTTCCATTTCATCATTTAATCAAAGTTTATGTTGTCTTACTTTTTTCAATTTAGCCCTTATTCTTTTGATTTCTTTTTTTCTTTTGTTAAAGTTTTCTTCTTTTCAATTTAACCCTTCAATTTAAATTTTTTTGATGCCCTCAAATTTATTTTTTATTTCAGTTTTCACCCTCATTCTTTTAATTACAATTTTTTATATGGTTGGTTTTTTTCCTATTACATTCGTCGGTGTTTGATTTGTTTAGGATTGAGCTTCATGGTTTTTTCTCTTGTCATGCTTCCGATCTAATGACACGAGTCACAAGTTTTAAGAGTTAATAGGTTAGAAATTCTTTTTTCATCATTTTCTTTTATGATTTTATTATTCTACATTATTATTTTTTAAAAAAAATCTGGTTTTGTGGTTACTTTCAATTGTTTTTCTATTTATTTGTCTTGGTCTAATTACCTAGACCATATGTTTTGCAAGCCTTTTTTTGATAAAAGTTTTTTTTTTAAAAAAAAATGATTTGCTTTGTATTTAATTTTTATAGGTTTTTTTTATTTTATTCTTTATTTTATTTTATATAGATAAGTTTTGTTTTGTAAGAAAACAATTATTTTGAAAATAATATTTCTAATATGTTCAGCCATGTTTTTTGTTTTCATTTTATTTCATTCACTTGGTTTCACATGTGTTTTTATTGTCTTTTATTAATTTTAATAAATAAATTTGGTGGACACCAATGAATAAATATCTTATTTTACGAGATTAAATATCTTGATTTATATACATCTCTTAATTAATTTATTTATTTTTTTTAGTTATTGTTAATGATTTTTTTTTATTTAATACATAGATGTTTAGATAAACTTTTTAATTTATAATTATAATTTTTTTTATGTAAAAATATTTATCAAAAGAAATTTATATATTTAAGTTTTTTTTTTTTTTTTTAAAAAATTATGAATCGGTGTAGAGTATGGGTCAAATGACAAGTAAAATAAATAAAATATGTAGGTGTAAATCGAAATAGTTGTAAACGACAACAAAAGAATGGCCGATTTTAAGGCCGGGTCAAGTGCCTGCACAAATCAAAGCAAATGGCATAGAAATGCGTGAGCTTCGGAATCATCGACGACCTCCAGCCATATCCAAATCCAATCATCTCTGGAATATTGCTTCCTATATATATATATATATATATATAAGAAACAACCAATAACCAGCTGACACGATCGCTTTGCTATATTTCAAATTTTCTTTTTTTTTTTTTTCCTGGAAGTATATATATCCGTAGCAGCAAGAAATAAAATAAAGAAAAATAGAATATCCAAATCTGGCTGCATTCGTGGCATGCCATCACCGAAACACGATCGTTAGGATATTTAGAACTTCGAGAATGAAAATAACATTAAAGAAATAGCAGCCAGCTCTCCATTTCCATAACGCGCAAGTATAGCGCGTGTATGCACGTTCAGCCGTGGATTCCACTGGTGTTTTTCTAATGGTATTATCACACGTGGCTGGACTCTTTTATACAAGGCTTACAAAAATAAAAAATAATAATAACTGGACAGGGACGTTCACTGCCTAAAGAAACGCGAGTGAAGCTAAGGGATTGGAGTTTGGATAGACGCAACAACAAACATGATTGCCCGCTTGCTATTTGTTTCTTTCTAACTTGAAACCGTCGCTCTCTGTGTGTTAAGACACGACACAACCTCGTTGAGACTCACAGGAAAAGAGAAAACAAGATTGAGAAGATCTCAGAAAGAGAAAATGGAAGGAAGCAGGACTAAGGGAAGAACCACAATTGAAGTTGGAGCTGATGGGGTGGCTTTAATCACCATCATCAATCCTCCTGTCAATTCGCTTTCTTTTGACGGTATCACTCGCTCTTCTGTTTTTTTTCTTTATTTGGTTCGAATTAAGTTAGATCTTGTATATGAGTTCGTTTTATGTGGACCCTTTTGATATTCAAGCTTGATTTCTTGTTTTATGATTGGGTGGTGGGTGACTAATTTTTATGTGTAGGATTAAGATTTTTTTTTTTTTATGAATTGGTGGTTGTTTTTGTTTCAGGAAACTGGATTCTGTTTACTACTTGGTCCATTTGATTTATCATTTCACATTTTAACTTCTGTTTACCAGGATAAATAAAAGATAATTTTAACAAGTTGGTGTGTAATTTGACAATTTAGGATGGCATGCTGCATCTTTTATGGGGTAAAGGGCCTCTATCCTCTTAATCTTGGTGTTATGATTGTATTTTCAAAGAATTAGGAGACTATCCTCGAGGCGTATTATCTCACTTTGAAAAATATTTACGTGATATGTGTAATGCTACAAGCCTGTTAACTTGGTTCTGATTTAAGCTAATGATTGGAAGCATTTGAAATTTCCTTTCGGGTTCCAGGTGTATTCTTATTCTACTCAAATTTGTGATACAATTCGCATAATATAGACTTGCTTGATGTTTCAGTTACTTATTTTTCAGTTAAACGATGTTCTTCAATGATAGTGATCAAATATGGAACTTATCCCTATTGCTTTCTGTCCAGTGTTGTACAGCTTGAAGGACAGTTTCGAGCAAGCTTTAAGAAGAGATGATGTGAAGGCGATTGTTATTACAGGTAACTATTTAAATATTTAGAGATCATTCATAAAAATTTCAAGGAGTTTGCATGACATCTCCAAGCATCAGAACTGAATAAGAATGTGAGATGCCAAGCTAACATCTCATGTTAATGATGCAGGTGCAAAGGGCAAGTTCTCTGGTGGCTTTGATATTTCTTCATTTGGAGGAGTTCAAGGGGGAAAATGTATGTTCAGTATTTTATATTTCTCATGCTCAAGATATTCTTACCTGTAACTCCAATAAAGTCCCCGTTATGTTTTCTCAGCGAGTGAACCAAAGCCTGGTTTTATATCTGTGGAGGTTCTCAGTGATACTGTAGAAGGTACTCTTTTGTTTATCCTTCTTCATTCCTGATGGCTTAAATGTCCTCAACAGAAGTTTCATCGACATATTTCAGCTATTTGAATAGTTGCTTTGCTTTCCAGCTGCAAAAAAGCCTTCGGTTGCTGCAATTGATGGCCTTGCCTTAGGTGGGGGACTAGAGGTTGCAATGGTATGTCTTGCTATATATTCTTAATTGTATCACTTTATAATTGATTTCTTTAGATTATCTAATATACTTGCTATGTCAGGCATGCCATGCTCGTATCTCAACCTCTACTGCTCAATTAGGCCTACCTGAACTTCAACTTGGCATAATTCCTGGTTTTGGAGGTATGTCAGCGAGATGTTTACATTTCTTGTTTTTTGAAGGTCCCCAGAATGACAGCCTTTTTCTGTTTCTAACATCTCAATGTGCTCTTTGTAATTTCAATAAAATTAAAATTTCTGCATTGTCGTTTGCAATTTCCTGTAATGGTCGGTGGTTTGCAATTTGGTTATTTTGATCAAGATGGTAACTGGTAAGGAAAATCTATAGATGACCTTTTTTTTTCTTGCATTGGTAATGTATCAGGTGGAAGGGATAGTAAAGCATAGTGCCCACTAAATTAGAATTGATGAGTATATAGAGTGAGTAATTGCTTTTGAAAGTTGTAAAATCTGCATGACATGACACCTTGGTGAATTTCAAAAGTTGAATGATAAATTTCAGCATAAGGATGTTCATTCTTGTAAAATCTAATAGCAGGTGTTTAAAGACAACATGTAGTAGGGAAATAAGAATGTTGAAATCATTTACTTTCTAGACAAATAGTGATAAATCAGTGATGATTTCGAGAGTGAGAAGTAGTTTTGATGGAGGACAAGGTGAAAATCAGTTGAGATGATATGGTGTGTGAAGACATGGTAACCATGAAATTGAGATAATGTGGCTCGTGATATGATATTCTCATTGGAAGGGATAGTGTTTGGTTTCCATCTTGTTGAGGCAAATGACCCAAAAAATGATTTCCATGGTCATGATATGAGAGCCTAATGACTATTCACAAAAACTAAATCAGAAATTTTCTCTCTTACATTATAGACTTGTCATTTATATTTTGTCGTTAAATATGCAAAAAAAAGAAGAAGAGGGTTTGTGTACAAGCAGCTCATTTAGCTCATCTTTTAGATTTAGCTCATCTTTTATCATTCTAAGTGAGTAAAACCTGTTAAAGAACTTGCTGATTAACAGTTGTAAACGCAAAATTGAAGGATGAAACTCATATCTTTTAATTAAGATTATAGGAATAATGGTTGCATTCTTTGGTGTTTATTGTAATTGTTTTAATTAAAAGAAAAGCTAAAATGCGTTCATTGTATGCCTTTGTTTATTGTGGATTGTAATAATAAAATGATGATCTTGCCCTTGAAAAAACTCTTAGAATGTTGCCTTTTTAGGGGTAAAATGGTTTGTAAATTTGTTCAGGGGTTTTATTGTCTTTTTATCATGTTTATGCACGGTAAAATGACTTTGCTACTTTTAAAAGCAAAAAATCATTCAACTCTGGTCAAAGGTCTTTTCAGGCATTTCACATTTTGATATACAGTAAAATTACAAATTTAACCTTGAAGTTAAAAATTTTAAGCCATTGTCATAGGGGGTATACTTGTATTTTCATATTGTTTTTTTCTTTTTTGTAATTGTTGGGTTTGTTAAGGGTGATAAAGTAATTTACCATTTAATTATTATTTTTTTGTTGAAAAAGCTATTGTTAGTTTATCGTTGGTGGCCCTTTCTCTCTGTTTTTTTTTTAATTATTATTTCTCTCTCCTACCCCCATAAAACTAAATTCGTCCCTGATTTTTGTTGGTGTTTCAGAATCCATCCTTTAGTTTTGATTTTTTTTTTTTTTTAATTTCAGTCATTTCTTTTTGGTTAAAGTTTTATTTATTTTCAATTTAGTCATTCAATTCTAATTTGTGTAGATGATATTTTTTTATTCGGTCCTTTTACTTTTGATTTTTTATTTTTATCTTGACTCTTTTTTTATAGTTTTTAATTTTATCATTCAAATCAAATTTATGATTTTTTTTTCAATAGTAATAATATTTATTTCAGTTTGGTTCTTCTTCTTTTGATTTCTTATTTGTTTTCTTTGCCTTTTTATCAAAGTTTTTATGGTTTTTAATTTTATCCTTCAAATCAAGTTTACGGTTTTTGTTATTCCAATAACAACAACAATAATGGTAATTGTAGTAGTTGTAATAACAACAACAATGATAATAATTATAACAATATTATTAATAATACTACTAATAGTGATGATAATGATAATGTTAATAATGGTGGTAATAATAATAGTTTATTATTATTATTATTATTATTATTATAGTAATAGAAACGATGAAACCAATAATAATGTTGATAATAATAGTAGTAGTAGTAGGTAGTTTTTTATAACAATAATAGTTGCAATGATAATAATAAGTGTATGATGATGATGATGATGAGTAATAACACTATTAATAGTAATGGCAATGATAATAATAATAGTGATAGTAATAATAATAACAAATGATAATATTAGTAGGATTGTAATAATGATAATGATAGTAATAATATTACTAATTGTGATGATAATAATAATAATAATAATAATAATAATATTTTATTATGATGGTTGTAGTGATAGTGATAGCAATAATTATTTATAGTAGTAATGATAATGGATAGTAACAATGCTAATAGGGCTAATAATAATAATATTGGTTGTAATGTGATAATAGTCGTGACAATAATAATAATAATAATGGTGTTGCTAATAATAGTGCTAATAATTATAACAATAATAATGATACTAATAATAATACGATTAACAATAATAATAGCAGTAGTAATAATTTGTTATAATAATAGTAATGGTGGTCATAACTGTAATAATAATAATGATTATAGTGATAAGAAAAAAAAAATAGTAATATTAGTGGTGGTAGTAATGATAGTAGTTATAACAATATTATTAACAATGATAATGATGATGATGATGATGGTAATAATGATAGTGATAGTGATCACGATAATAATACTACTAATAATGATGATGAAAATATTACTTATTGATAATAATAGTAATAGTGATAGTTGTAATGATAATGATAGTAGTAGTAATGATAATAATAATAACAATAATTATAATTATAATATAATTAGTAATGATTCATCATTCAAGGTTAGATTTGCTAGGAATTGAGCTTCACTGCTTTTCCATGTGTGGCATTTCTGATCTAATATCTTGGATTACAAGTTTGAAAAGTTTACTTGGCGTGACATCATCTTTTATTTTTTGCCTTATTGTTTTTTTTCCTGATTTTATTGTTTAACATTATTATTTAAAAATAAAAAGGGTCATCCAAGTTTCCTTTAAACCTATTAAATAAACCAATTTACATCGAATTTGTTCTCATATAGTTCAATTGGAAGCTTGCAATAGGCAAAGATCTAAGTTAAGGGCTTTAAAAGATTGATCTTCTTGCACGGGTTTAATAGCATTGCAAAAAAAATCCTTGCGCTCATAATGTTTTTTATTTATTTTATATTTTTAAAAAAGTGGTTTGGCCTGCGGTGGAGTAGAGCAAATGAACTAGTGTTTGCCTATTTGCTGTCAATTCTTCCTTTAAGAAAGATACAGTATACTTCTTGGATTTCACACATGGTTATTGATTGGACTCATTTTCCTCAAAAAAGGGATTTTTTTTCTTACTTCCAATCTCATGTATCTGATTGGCTCAGGAACACAGAGACTTCCACGTCTTGTGGGTATCTCAAAGGCCCTTGAAATGATGCTGGTATGTTGTAGCTAGGTCTTCTAGTTGCTTGATCCATGTGATTTCTATAGTTTCACAACTGTATAATATCTAACTAATCCTCCCCTCCCCTCCCTGCTCATAGACATCAAAACCAGTTAAAGGTGAGGAAGCTCATGCTCTGGGTCTTGTGGATGCTGTTGTTTCACCAAATGAGTTGGTAAGCACTGCACGTCAGTGGGCCCTGGATATCTTGGAGCGTAGGAGACCATGGGTTGCTAGTCTTTACAAGACCGAAAAATTAGATTCCCTTGGTGAGGCAAGGGAAATATTCAAGTTTGCAAGAGAACAAGTCCGGAAACGAGCCCCCAATCTCACACATCCTATAGTTTGCATTGATGTTGTTGAACACGGCATAGTTTCTGGTCCACGTGATGGACTCTACAAGGTCCCTTACCGGTCCTCATTTTTTTTTCTTCTTCCTCTAATTATAGCCAGTTAAACCGTGTGATAAGTTGTCTGATGTTGGCAGGAGCTTGAAAGTTTCCATGAACTTTTGCATTCTGACACCTGCAAGAGCTTGATCCACGTCTTCTTTGCTCAGCGAGGAACAACCAAGGTGCTAGTGCAATTTTACTCGTGGAATTGTTGGTTATCCATCTGCAATTTTCAGTAGATATAATATGGCTTCTACCAGCTATATTAATATGGTTTTGCCACCATTGATATTCTAGCAAGATATACATGGTCAAGTTTGCTAAGTCATCTTGTTGTAAAGTGTTTTGTGGATGCTCTTTTTAATCCTTGAAGTAAAAAGGTAGGTTCATTCATTCTGATTGAAGCCATGAGTTTCAGTAGAGAGGTTTTGTTTCTTGTTAATAAGTTCTTTCTTTGAGTGTGCACCAAAGTTAGTTTTCTCAAGAATTCAAGTGAAAAGAAATTGGTGCAATTGAATTTTTAGAGCTCTCAATACACGGAATGTGACTCTCTGGAATCTGAATTTGTGGAAGATATTTGTCTGTTGTTCAAGTTTGGTCTGGGCACTTGAACACTTCACATGCTTTCACTTCAAAATCTTGAGCAGCTCTTGATTTTGAACAGGTTCCAGGAATTACTGATCTGGGCTTGGTACCTAGACGAGTGAAGAAGGTTGCTGTGCTTGGTGGAGGATTGATGGGTTCAGGGATAGCAACGGCATTAGTTCTCAGTAATTATCCAGTGATCCTGAAAGAAGTAAATAACCAATTCTTGCAGGCTGGAATTGGTAGAGTCAGAGGTGGGGCTTGAGATCAGCTTTTAATTTTGTCATCTTGTAACCCAGCTCTCCTTTGGTTTTACTTAATGAAGTTTTATGGTTGTGACAAGCTATTCTTTTTTCATGCAGCCAATCTCCAAAGTCGTGTCAAGAAAGGAAGAATGACACAAGAAAAGTTTGAAAAAACCATGTCTCTTCTCAAGGGCGCCCTTGATTATGAAAGCTTTAAAGACGTGGACATGGTCATAGAGGTATACTTGTTCATTTGATTTAATTCTCTTTTGGTGCCATTGAATTTTATATCCTGAAACTAAACAACTTTATTTTGATTATTTGTTCTTGATGCTTGACACAGGCTGTGATTGAAAATGTTTCTTTGAAGCAACAAATTTTTTCTGATCTAGAAAAATATTGCCCACCTCATTGTATACTTGCCAGTAACACCTCCACTATTGACTTGAACCTGATTGGAAAGCAGACCAAGTCACAAGATAGGATTATTGGAGCCCATTTCTTTAGGTAATATCTGGTGTAGAGCTATCTTCTGTGATTTGTTAATGAACTGTGTTCTGACCGTTTGTTTTTGGCTTAACCAATCCTTTGTGCTTCTGATTCAGTCCGGCTCATGTTATGCCACTTTTGGAAATTGTTCGTACCAAGCAGACGTCTCCTCAGGTAATTGTGGATTTGCTAGATGTTGGGAAGAAAATCAGGAAGACTCCAGTTGTGGTTGGAAATTGCACAGGCTTTGCTGTCAACAGGATGTTCTTTCCATACACCCAAGCTGCTCTTTTACTCGTTGAACATGGAGCAGATCTTTATCAGATCGATAAGGTGATCACCAAATTTGGAATGCCGATGGGCCCTTTCAGGTAACTAATTTGTTGGGAAAATGTAACCATTTTTCCCTTGTTGCTTGTGAAAATATATTTCAGTTCATCTTGGTATTGCTTCATAAAATGTATAATTTATAATTTTTCACATTTTGAGCTCCAATTCTTTCACTTGTTCATGCAGGTTGGTTGACCTGGTTGGGTTTGGCGTTGCAATTGCAACTGGCACGCAATTTGTTGTGAATTTCCCTGAGAGAACCTATAAATCAATGCTTATCCCACTAATGCAAGAGGATAAGAGAGCTGGTATGTTTCCTACCTGGTTAATCAATTAGTTTCCTCCAGATGAAACATGAATAGAATGTAAAACTTTAGCTGCAGAAGCTTAGAAGCATGATTTGACTTTTTAATAGGATTTTCTTAATGACTGTTTGTCTCTGAAGCAATTCCATAATTACCATGTAAATTACAGGTGAAACTACTCGCAAAGGATTCTATTTGTATGATGATAGGCGTAAAGCTAAGCCAGATCCTGAATTAAGGAAATACATTGAGAAAGCAAGAAACATTTCTGGTGTTGCCAATGACCCCAAGGTATTATCTCTCGTTTTTCTCACTTACTGCTTGTAGTTTTAGGTGTCGATCTCGTTCCACCTTTATGGATCCTAACCTCAAATAACAAAAAGCATATGCTCGTGGAGCCATCTCTTGTTCATTCTGGGTCATTAATCTTTTTGTTACAGCTTGCAAAATTGCCAGAGAAGGACATTGTAGAGATGATATTTTTCCCAGTGGTGAATGAAGCCTGTCGAGTCTTTGCCGAAGGAATTGCAGTCAAAGCTGCAGACCTTGACATTTCGTCTCTAATGGGAATGGGTTTTCCACCTTACAGGTTTGGTTTTTACAGAGTGAAAGGGTTTCTTTCCACATTCTAGGCTCTTGCTTTAATCAATTTGTTTTATTTGGATCAGGGGGGGTATTATGTTCTGGGCTGATTCTCTTGGATCCAAGTACATTTATTCAAGATTGGAGGAATGGTCAAAGACATATGGAGAATTCTTTAAGCCCTGTGCCTTCTTGGCTGAACGAGCTGCAAAGGGTGCTCCTCTGGTGAGAGACCTGAATTTATGAAAAATGCATATTACATGATTAGAAAGTACGAGGAGTACATGAATCATAACATATCATGCATTGGTTCATCATCTGTTTTGCCCTTAAGATTGCATAGGACTCGTTGCTGAGAACTTATGCTGTAGAAACACTTTTTTTTTTTTTTGGAATAAAAGTTAAGTTGTATAGATCCAAAAAAGTACATGATTCGAGAGATATACCTCAAATATTACAAAAGTATTACAAAGGACCTAAAAGGTCAACAAAAAGGAAACAAGCTTGTACATCGAAAGAAAACATACAAAGCAGCATAAACCGTTCAGACGGTTGATGTAGAAATAATCAAAACTCAAGTAAGATCATCGCGCAACCGTAGAAACACCTTCATGCCAGATGAATTATACCTGAATTATAACATATTTCTCTCCCAACATTTCTGAAACCATACCCACCAGTTCAGAAGCAGACTTGTTTTTAATAACTGAAACAAATAAAAACCATGCAACAAGTTTGTATTCTCGATGGATCTTTTACACGATTATACATTGCTCTCGACAAGTCAGCTGTGTCGTGGCTCAATGAAGCAAGTGCCCATTTGCTTACCAACTAAAACATTTTTAGCTGATTGCATGGCTGTTCTTGCGAATCAATACTGGATCTCAAATGATGTTTGCTCTGTTTTGTTGCAGAGTTCTCCGGTGGACCAAGCAAAGTCTCGGCTGTAAGATCTTACCTGCCAGATGCATTGCCAACTATTGGAAATTCTTCTGTGGATGTTTCCCTTTCCTCCGTCGTGCTAGTTAGAGCTCTCAGTATATGAGCCAAATAATATACGTGTGATGAAATGACTATGCTAAGTTGACAAAATGTGAGAGCTAGACAATAATATTTATAATCAGGCGAATAAATACAAATTAGAATCTTAAAGCAAAGATTATTTTACTAACGTGGGAATGATGACCATTATTGATCTTGAGAGATGTTAATATATAAACAGTAAGCAGTGTGGTGAATCTGAACCCTGATTTGCCTCTATGCAGCTGATGGGGCTAATGGAAATTGCGTGATTTTTATTTGTTTCCCTCACCTGTGTTTCTTATTTCTGAGGTTCTGGTAATTATCCTTGATTTGCCACATTTTTTTCTGTTTAGAGCATAAAATATGGATGGTTATCTGTGTAGAAAATAATATTTTCAGTGTTTTGGTAAACATTATTTATTGAGGCAAGCAAGATAGATACAGAATGATCACTTCGATTTATTTGATAGATTATAGAATTAGACGTTAATATATTTTTAACTAAAAAATATATTTATACTTTTGTGGAGAACCTCAGGTTAATGATTGATATTCTCAAATCAGGGGGGGGGGGGGGAAGAGATTTTGATAATAAATAAACCAAAATTAAAAGAAAATGGTGGCGCCCAAGTCAAGCGGCTTCGAAATATATATTAACAGCAACACTTGGGTCCGTTTGTTTTGATATAGTTTTTGTGTTTGTGGTGTAAAAAATATAGTTAGATATTTGGTAATATATTAAATTATATTTTATATTATGAAGTTATTAAAAATTTGAGTTTGAAATGTAATTTTTGTAAAGTAGTTTTTATATATTTTTTTAAAATTCTATTTGTTTTTGTGTTTTGAAAGTATTTTGTTTTAAATATGAAAATTTTTTATTTTATTTTAAATTATTTTTTTTATTTTTAAATTATTTTGATGTGGTGATATTAAAATTAATTTTTTAAAATAAAAAAAATATATTATTTTAATATATTTCTAAATAAAATATATCATAGACAGTTACATTTAAATGATAAAACTGCATCACTCTATTTTTAATGAATAGCTTCACGACAAGTGCTTGCACGAGGACGCTATGAGGATAGTGGCGGGGGGCATGAGAAGGAACTCGCCATGACTTTTACCTAAGAAAGCAATTAGTACTGCAAAGAAGAACACATTTCTTGCTGCAGTCGGCAAGCAACGCAGCTACAGAAAATTAAGAGCTCTTGATTCATTACAAGTTATTGATATGAGTTGCTTACTTTAAAATATTTTCGAAAGTTTTTTAAAAAAACAAGTTGATTTTTTTTTTAATTAATATTTTTTTGATATTTTATTATTATTTTAATGAACTAATATTAAAAATAATTTTTAAAAATTAAAAAAAATATTATTTCAATACTTTTTCTAATTAAAAAATATAGTTTCATCTAACTAAATATTATGACCTTTTTTGGATTGCAAACTAATAGGTTTAGACTAGTAATCAGCTAACATGATCTAATAATAAAATAAACTCTTAAACAATGTATAATGAACTAGAACAAACCAAAATTAAAAATAATTATTCATAAATAAATAAAATAAAATAATAAAAACAAAGTTTTTATGATAAGATTCTTTCATGTAGCCTGAATCTTTAACTTTCATACATTCTTGATAGATTTCAATCCTAACTTTAAACACGTAATTCTTTTTTATTTAGATGCATTACTAGACCTATAATTTATGGTTGGAAAGTTTAAGATGTCCACCTTATACAATACAATATAAGATTCCTTTGTATAGTCTCATTTTTTTTCTTTTCTTTTGTCCTCTTTCATCTCTCCTAAAATCAAAATATGTCATAATTTTAAACGTTATATCTAGGAGTGAGTAAAAAAACTGAAAAATCAATTAAACCAAAAAAACCAAAAAAAAAATAACCGAAAAAAACTGAACTGTGAAAAAAAAACTAATTAGAATTTTTAAAAAATGACTGGTTTGATTTTATAAACTTGAAACCGGAAAAACTAAACTGAATCCAAACCCAAAAAATTGAAAAAACCGAGTCAAACCAGGAAAAAACCAAGCCAAGTTGGAAACAGTCGGTTTGAATTGGTTTTTGTTTTAAAATAACCGAATCGAAATCGGTTAGTTTGAACCGGTTTCAGTTTTTTTAAAAAAACTAGTTTGGTTATTTTTTTTATAAAAACCAAACTGAACCGAAAATGATCACCCCTGGTTGTACCTTCCCTTGGTGAGGTTTTTATCAAATTTTTTATTTTTTAAAATCTTTTTTCAAACAAAAATAAAACACTCAAAACTATTTTACATGTGTTTAATATTGTGGTATAAAATACTTTTTAAAAGCATTCTTTACATATTATTTTTAAAATTTTAGACATTAAAAATTTAAAATCATAAAAAAAACATGGAAAAGCATAAAAAACACTTTAAGAATCATGTTATAACTAGGGTTGAAATTTTAATCTGATTGATACTGACCCGATCTAAATAAGTACGAGTTTTTTGGACTCAATTGATAATAAATAAAGTATAAATATTATCAAACTCGATTTAAAAACTGCCCAAACCTAACCTAAAATATATATTTATATTAATTAAATATATTTATAGAATATCTAGATTTTTTTAATACAATATGATATGAATAATGTTTATAATTTAGAGTCCGTTTGGGGCTGCGTTTCTATCCTGTGTTTTGCAAAATTTTGAAATTGTTTTTGTTAAAATTGAGTGCGGTTTGTACTTTTTGGATCGTTTTGATGTGCTGATGTCAAAAATAATTTTTAAAAAATAAAAAAAACATCATTGACATGTATTTCGGCATGAAAAGCTATTTGAAAAGCAACCGCTTACCACACTGCAAACACGCTCTTAATCTATATATTCACACTTTAAATATATATTAACTATTTTAATTTTTTTTATTAATTAACAAATAATAGTAGATAATGAATACTTAGTTTATAAATATTTAAAAAAAATTATTTAATAAATTAAAAATAAAATCAAAAAATCAAATGAATGAATATCTACTACCACCTCATAATTAAAAAAAAAAAAAACCCTCAATGTATCCAAACCACATTGTTATCAGTGTGATAAAACGTTGTGATAAAACGTAGCCGAACCATCATAGCTGGAATTAATTGGGGATTGGGATGGTTTCTGGACTCCACGGAACGCATCTTCCACCTTTCATTTTTGGAAGTCGAGCTTTTAATTAAGTCAAGGCTGCACTGCGCATCGCACAAGTAACCTCACGCATGCTTCTCAATAATTAAAAAGAAACAAAGATTATATATATATATATATATATATATATATATATATATATATATATATATATATATTACTGTATTTAATTAGAACAATATTAATTAGGATGACAGTCCAGCAGAAAGCAGTGACAAAATCTTAATAGATATGATCATTCTTTAATGAGTTGCAATTCGACTGATATTAATGTTCTTTTTATTTAAAAATCTCAAGTTAAAACCTCTGTTTATATATATATATATATCATCAATTTGCAACTATGCCCTGACCCAGAGATGTTGAATCAATGGATATGTGGTCCCAATTATATTTCTTATCTCCTCAGGAGTTTGGATTTTTTTAGCATGCGTTTGATATTAGGATTGTTTTTATGGTTAAAATTTTATATATAAAAAATTAAATTATATTTTTTTAAACATGAAGAATTTAGAATAAAAGTATGATGTGTATTAATTAATCAAACATTTTTAAATCTATAATTGAAAGTAAAACACAGATGCACAGTAAAAATAAACAAATCTTTAATCTCAAAAACCAATAAATTTAACTTCATGTTTTTGTTTTATCCATTGCTCAGTGTTAAGATGATGAAGAGTTCGCTTGATTTTATTATAATAATTGTTTTTTAAAGTATTTTTTAAAAAAAAAATATATAAAAATAATTTTTTATTTTTTAAAATTTATTTTTTACATCAGCATTATCAAAATAATATTAAAAACAAATATAAAAAAATCAATTTAAAACAAAAAAATAAAATAAAAATATATTTTTTTTTCAAACAACACGTTCTCGAACCGGGACACGAAAACACGGTTTACTGTTCCAAGGCCATGTAGGGAACACATCGAGCCCATGTTGAACGGAAGTTATCTCTTATACCTCTTGTATCAATCAGCATTGTATTGTTATTTTCCACAGTGATCAAGTAGAGCTAAAAAACCCATCATGTCTACTCCATTCTGATGGCACCTTGTGGACCTGTAATTGCGTCGTTTACGCCCATAATTAATCCTTATCTTCATCAAGGAAACAACACGAGTGGTGGTGGTGGCGGTGGGTGGTGGTGGTGGAGGAGACTAGAGAGCTGCCTTGTCATCTTGCTCCTTCCTGTTCATGCATGTAAACAAATCACCTCTCTACATCCATTAGCATGACCGTGCGTCTTCGCCCTGAAAGCATAAACGGTCCCCTGAAAGTCTAAAAAATAACACCGAAAATCCTCTTGTCCTCTTGTATTAGTCAAGGATCGCAGCCTCCTCCTAGCACAAGGCATCGCTCTGGCAGGACAAACACCCTGAGGTGAACAGATCCATGAAACTGTTTATTAATGTCTGGTTCGACACTTTAGAATTGACAATTCACACTTATTTGAGGCCAAATCGATTAATTTAATTGGACCTTGCATGGACTCTTTCTTTAAAGACAATAATTGAGGTTGATAAACAGGGTAACATGGACAAGTCATGTGTTAGAATTGAGAACATGATGATGATTATTATTAGATTTATTTCTTAGTTAATGTAAGCCTTTAATTAATTAATTAAGTGGCTGGAGGCTAATTTGGTGGTACGGTTGAGCGGTCATGTCCACTGCAAGAAGACAATCTACAGGCAACCCTTTTGTTTTTAAATTAACAGGATACCTCAGCCGATCTTCCTTATCAAAAATTTGTTTGTTTTTATATTTTAAAAATATTTTTAAAAAAATTTAATTTTTATTTTATTTTTTTATTAATTTTAAATTAATATATTTTTAATATTTTCAAATCATTTTAATATGTAGATATCAAAATTAATTTTTAAAAAATAAAATTATTATTATGTATTTTAACACGAAAAATTATTTGAAAAATCAACCACAACCATTATATTGCCAAACAAGCTTTTATAGATTTTGAAATTAATAATTATGAAAGTTTTTATTAGTAATGAAAAGATTCAAAATCTTATAATCATTAATAAATAAACTCAAGACCTGATCAATTGATCTACCCCGCAGGATTATTTATAAGGCAATCCTTAGATGGAATTGGCAATGACATGACAAGGACTTTTTGGGGTGTACAAACTATTGTTTTTTTTCAAAAAAAAATGTTTTTTTATAAATATATTAAAATAATATATATATATATATATATATATATATATATATATATTTTTTTTTTTAAAATACTTTTTACTTTAATAATTAAAATATCTAAAACATAAAAATAATTAATTTTATTTTTTAAAAAAAAATAACATAAAAATCATTGAATTGACTAACGGTGGCTCTCTAATCATGCGGCATCAGAAATTTTCAGGGGCAGGCCACCGAGGCATCAAAACCTAGTTCTCTACTATTAGTGTTAAATTACGAAAGAAGTCCAACCGAATTTGCTCTTGCTATATCATCGGCTACCTTCACGAGGTCAAGGTCGGAAGAGACAGAAAGAGTGAAGATCCCAACGGGCAATCCTTTTATCCAACGGTTCATATCAAAAAATCAAGAATATGCTCGAGGAATTCCAATAACAGTGATACAAAACACAAGCAACAAATTTACCTTCCAGCATTATCTACTTCACCGTTTGGTGTGAAGTTGTACCTGTGTTTTGTCCAAGTTTAAATTTTTTTTTAAAAAAAATTGAGTTTGGTTTGTATTTTTTTGGATCGTTTTGATGTGATGATGTCAAAAATGATTTTTAAAAAATAAAAAAAATCATTGGCATGTATTTTGGCACGAAAAGCTATTTGAAAAGCAACCGCTACCACACTACCAAACACGCTCTTACATGGAGTACATCGAGTAAGGAGAAATAGTACTTTAGAAGGATCCACATGAATATAAATAATATATAAAAAAGACAGTAGATATAAATAATATAGAATTATGGCAAATAAAATCATCGTGTATAAAGATTTTAATTCAAGGTTTTATTACTAAATATATATATTTTTTAAATAGTTTGTCCCTTAAAAAAATCTATGAATAGTCCAATAAGCATAAAAACTTACATAAACAAAATAGAAAATCCAAAAATAAAAATAACAAGACTAACATGAATAAACCATAAGCATAGAATCCCCTTGTAAAACTAGGTTTTTAGGACTTCCTCATAAAATCTAACACAATTCAATAACTATATTAAAAGTTATAAGGATTTTCATTAAGTCGATCATTTTGCATAACTTTAAGTCTTATTTTTTGTTTTATCTTTATACCATCGATCCATAAATATCCGTATAAGGTTATTTATGTAACCTGGCTATGGAATATCCACAATTGACTAATCATAACCACGTGTATTAGCCTACAAGGGTTGAGAACAACTCATCTTTAAGTTTTGACCGCCATTAAAAATGATGTTAGTGCCTTTGCGTTCCATTAAACTCTGGCATGCTAGCACCATACAATAATCATGCTCTAATAAAGTAAGCTTGGAATACCTTCTAGAGCATTCCTAATCCCTAATCTTTATAGAACCATCACTAATCACTAATGGCTTATTCCACACCTTACCATTTCTCAGATCATTATGATTCTTCATGCTCCTCTTCTTTTCTTTCTTCTCCATAAACTAGGATAAAAACAAATATTTTTTACTCTTACTCTTAACAACTACCCATCTCTCCTAGGTGCCAACATTATGTACTTTCCTTTTATATTGAGGCTATACATGTTAAATTGCTTGTCATATATGATATTTCTATCGTATTGATATGACGTACCTAATAATAGATAACATATATCTATAAACATCACATCATATCAAACACTATAAAAAAATTATTCTCCTACATATAAAAAATGAAACAAGATAGTGTTTGTCCATGATTACCTTTTTGTCTCAATTTAGCCAATTCAAACTAAAAGGTTTATAATGTTTTTTTTTATGTTGAGATGTAACTTCTCTATTGTCTTGTCCGACACCATATTCTCACAACTACTATTATTGATGATTATATTATATACTTTGTCCTTAATAATACAAGTTGAGTCGAAGAGACTAGTGTGCAGCCAATCCTCATATAAATCACCCTTAGAAGCAAGCAATCTCCTTTTGAATGACTAGAATAGCAATGCTATCTCTTTACATAACCTCCCCACTACCATTTGAACCATCGTAAACAAGATCATTTGTCTCTTTATCAGGTTTTTTTACTAATATATTTTTACTCGAACAACTCTATAGCTTGTAGCACTCAAAATTCGATACCCAGTTCATAATATATGAAGCACCAAGATATAAAACTATATCCAAAACTAAAACTTTGACTTATGGTTTGTTTAGTTATTGATTCAAGTTGAACATATGATTTTTCTTTGTTGGTGCACATCCTTTATCATTTTGAATGGAGCAAAAATTATCTTTATTAGTTACTTTGGTAACTTACTATTCTCATTGACAAAGCCCTTTAATAGGCTTATGAAATTGTCTATAAACAGTCCAAACAAAACACGCTCTTGATGGATTATCATAATCGATTTAGGCAACTGGAAACCAATTGTTCTTTCACTTCTAATAGATCATTTCTAACCACTAGTTAGTGAAAATTATCAGTATACTCGTCGACGTTCATCCCACTTTATCTCAATGACTACAGTTGTTCATGTAAAGCCCAAGTGTACTTCAAAGAAAAAATGTTTCTTCATCTTCCTTTTTATTTTTTCACAATCATTAATCTTTTGTTTGCCTTATCTTTTTTGAGACCTTTTCAATTACTCCCACCAAACACAAGCTCCCTCCTTTAAAATGATGGCAATTAGCTTCACCCTTATCTACTCTAGAACTTCTACAATCAATCTCTTTATCTTTTCCATCATCTTTCTAAAAAAGAACCTTCTCATTCTTTTTTACATGGGAATGTCATGTTATGTAACCTTTTCTAGCCATAATTATTCAACAACATATAATAATTAATCATCAAAAATCACGGAGCTTTGATACTAATTAATATAAATAAAAATAACACAAGAAAGATAATAAGCATAAACAACATAAGATTGCATCTAATAGGATCACCATATAAAAATCCTAATTCAAAATTATATTATTAAACAAATTTCTCTTCAAATAGTTTATCTCTTTAAGAAGCTTAAAACCTTTTTAAATAAAATAAATAAATAAACTAGGAGATTTAAAAAATAAAGATTAAAAAGTAACAAAAAGAGACCCAACAACACTTTTTATTGCAATATAGCAAAAAATAATTTTCTTTATAGAATAGCTGCTTAAATATGGACCAGATTACAAGTTATAAGTCATCTTTTTAAGCAATTAAAGTCTTTTCTTGGTCTTAACCTTATCCTACTTATCCAGATTGACTAATTAAAACCACCAGTATAAAAAATATAGATTGAACTTTGGTGATTTTCTTTCTCCTTTAAAATGAAAGAATCAAATGGTAAAACAATTTAATTAAATTTTTGTTAGCTAACACAAAAGGGAAATAAGATGAAAAATCATTTCATCATCTTCCATATAAAAATTTCATGCACAAATGTGGCTTTTTAGGTATAATTAGTTGTGTACATGTACAACACTGCATGACAATGTTTTCATGTTAAAAATAATATCCAAGTAACGTAAACACATTTTAAAGAAAGATAGAAAAAGTACGTCACTCGAGTCATAGACCGGACCAGGTCAAATAAGTTGTTTTCATTTTAATCAGATGATAAAAAAAAAAAAGAGAAGAAAAATTAATCATAGCAATTGGAACACATAAAAAAAATGATAATAATAATGATAACCTAAAAAAAATTATGCTAATTAAAAAAAAAAACTTTAACTATAAACTAAAAGAGGAGGGGTTTTAATGTACCCCTCCTCATAAAGCACTCTTCATTAGAATAATGTTTTGCTTTTATTTTTATTTTTTTTTTCTTCTTAGAATTTTTTTCAATCAATGTTTTTTTTTTTTTATTTTAGTTTCATCCTTTAATATTAATTTTTTTTCTATCTTTGTCATCACTCTTCTCATGACACGAATCCCAAGTTTGACAGTTAACCCGGTTTACTCATATTGTTTTTTTTTTCTTTTTTTTTTTTTTTCAATTTCATCCTTTAATATTGCTTTGATTGAAAATTAAACTTTATGATTTATTTTTTTATTTTTTATTAGGTTATCCTTGATCTCATGACCTAAGAATAGTGCTTAACGTGTTAGCCTAGGTTGACTCAAGTTGTTTTTTGTGTTTTTTATTTAATTATTTTTTTTTTAATTTTATCATTTCATATTGGGTCAGTTGGGAATTGAGTTTTATAATCTATTTTGATTTGTTTTTTTATGAGAATATCTTGGTCTTAAGATCAAGGTCATGAGTTTTGACATTTTAACCCTGATTAAATCGAATCATTTTTTTTTTCTTTCTAAGAGGTTATATCGGTCTCATGACCTAGGTCATAAGTCCTTCAACATTGAACTTGTTTTTTATTGGGTTGTCCCCATCTCATGACTCGAGTCATGGGTTTGACGGGTTAACCCAACTAATTTATTTTTTTAATTGACTTTTTTTCCCTATTTCATCAATTAATATTGTGTTTGATTGAGAATTACGTTTCATGATTTGTTTTGGTTTGTTTTTCACTAGGTTATCCTAGTCTCATGACCCGGTAATAATACTTAACGGTTAACTCGAGTTGACTTGGTTTATTTTTTATGTAATTTTTTTAATTTAAATTTTTACAAATTTATCTCTATGGAGTTATCTCAGTCTTAAGACCAAAATCATGAATTTAATAAGTTAACCTGAGTTAAATTAGACAATTTTTTTAATTTTTTTATATAAGGTTATCTCGGTCTGATAACTTGGGTTATAAGTTTGGTGGATTGAATCGGATTGTTTTTTATTGATTTCTTTTTTAATCTCATCCTTCAATATTTAGTTGGTTAGGAATTAAAATTCATAATTTGTCGATTTGCTTTTCATGAAGTTATCTTTATTTTATGACCCGAGTTGAAAGTTTGCTATGTTAACTTGGGTCGTTTTTTTTTTTTTTTTTTTTTTAATTTCATCCTTTAATATTAGGTTGATTGAAACTTAGCCTTCATAATTTATTTTAATTTGCTTTCTATAGGGCTATTATAATCTCATAATCTGGGTCATGAATTTAATATGTTAACTCAAGATGAACGAGGTCAATCTAATATATTGTTATTTTAATATTTTTTTTAAAAAATATCATTTTAAAATTTTGCTTAGTCAAATATTGTTTTCACAACTTGTAACAACTAAAACAAATAAGGTCGGTTTCACTATTCATATAAATAATAAAGCAACCAATTTTGTTTTTTTTTTTGCAATTTTGAATTTTGTTCTCTCCCTTCAATAAAACCCTTCTACAGCTTAATTAGAAGAAATTGGCTTGGAATTATGGTAAAAATACAAAATTAAAAGGTAGGGAATCAAAATATAAAAAATAAGGAAAATATATGGCTAACCCCACATTAATGATAAATTTTATTTTGGTTCAATTTTATTTTTATTTTTCAGTCCTCAAGATAAAGAGAAGAGAAAAAAACTCACCTGAAATTGATAAGGAGAGAGAAAACAATTGGGTTGATCACTTTTTGATAATGAAATTCGTTGTTTTTTGTGTCAAATGATCCCTATTCCATGAAAGGAGTTTAATTATTATAGGTTTTGTCTATAAACATACCTAGAAAAAGGAGATTAAGTTTCATTTAGTTGATATCGAATGGTTTTTTATATTTTTTTATCCTATAATAAAATAAAATAAAAATTTAATTGAATACATTGAAGTTTATAATCTAAGTTACTAGTTTAATAATTTATCCTGAATTTTTTTTAACCCATAAAATTAACAATATTATATCACGAAAACTCTTTTATAATGTAATTTAAAATACAGACTAGATAAAAAAATAATGTCAAGTTTTATTTATTATACCGGACTTAATGATAAATTGCTAACTGCGAAAAAAAATTCTGTGACCTAGACATTATTATTTTGCCTTCAGATTTGTTTGTATCCACGTGAAGTAACCTAGTTACTACTGTTAATGATAAGAAATGGTGAGTAAGTGTAAGAGCTAAGAGGCCTATGATCAGTTTCAGAAGGACAGGACAGGCTTTTATAGATTCTTTTGTGTTTGGAAGTGGCAAGAGAGATGAGATATTATAGATTTATAGTATATTTTATTAGGGTTTTGCTTGTCTTGCTTAGCACTCATTAAAATATATTGGCGAAGTCAGGATTCCACGTGCTCCTGGGGACTCTCCCCTCCTCAGTCCCCCCTCTAAACTCTTGAATGCACTTGGTATTTTTATCACATATTAGAATTTACACTGCCTGAATCTGACCGTATGTTCCCTTCCTCCTGTTTCTATCTCTCTTCACATCTCTCTCAAAAACAGCAAAAGCTTAGTCAAGAGCTCCTCGACCAAGAAAGACCGAGACATCAAGAAAAAGATTTATATTCTATCCAGGAATCATAAATATTTTGGCTGTGTTTCTGCAGTATTATCGTAGATTTCCATGATGGATATGAAAGGAGGAGTTGGTGTTGGAGGAGGAAGAGTTGGTGTAGGTGAAGAAGACTTGGGGGATGGTATGCAATGCAGTGACCATCCTTACAGAAACAACCCAGGTGGTATCTGTGCCTTTTGTCTTCAAGAAAAGCTTGGCAAGCTTGTTTCTTCTTCGTTTCCTTTACCTGTACGTGGCTCTTCCTCTTCCTCCTCTTCCCCTTCTTTTAGATCTGATATTGGTGTTGGTGGCTCTAGCAATGGTGGTGCAGGTACTTCACTATCCCTTGCGGCGCGTCCCACAACAACAAAATGTAGAAATGATGGTGGCAGTAATGGTCACTATCAAGAATATTACACAAGGAGGGCCAGGATCCCTTTTCTTTTGGCTAAAAAGAAGAAGAAAATCATGGTAGCATCATCAACATCAGATCGTGATATTGTTTTCAAGAGAAGCAAATCTACTACTACTCCTAGGAGAAGCCATTTCCTGGATGCTGCTACTGATGATGGCGAGGATTTTAGCCCAAGAAGGAGAGGGTTTTGGTCATTTCTTTATCTCTCGTCTTCGAAGCCCGGTCCTTCAACTAAGAAAACAGAAAAGGTGTCTTCTTTGGCTGTAACTACAAGAGCAATAACCACCACCTCCACAAATGGGTCCACGGTGAGGCCAAAAGAGAAGTGTTTGGCTTCTTCTTTGTCAAGGAAAGGTGACAGTATTGTGGTAGTGGAGGATGATGATGATAGTCCTAACAGCCAAGCAACTGCCTCTGCTTCCACTTTTGAGAGAAAGGTGTCAAGATCTAGATCTGTTGGGTGTGGGAGCAGGAGCTTCTCCGGTGACTTCTTTGAGAGAATCTCTACTGGGTTTGGTGATTGCACTCTAAGAAGAGTGGAGTCCCAAAGGGAAGGCAAGCCAAAGGTCACTTCTGGGGCTTCTCACATGAAAGAGAGGGTCAGGTGTGGCGGTATCTTCGGTGGGTTCAACATAACCTCGTCGTCGTCTTCCTCCTCGTCATCATCTTACTGGGTCTCATCATCAGCCGACGACATGAATGGGAAATCATCAGGAGCTGGGCCTCTTGCTCATGGAAGAAGCAGGAGCTGGGGTTGGGCTTTTGCTAGCCCAATGAGAGCTTTTGGTAGCAAACCCTCTTCAAAAGATGGAAAAAGAAACATCAAGCATACCACTCCAAACTTGTCTGCTATTCCTTCTTTGTTAGCTGTGAGAGGCTAAGGTAGAAGAGTTTGAGACTGTTGGTGCTACAATACACATAGTACATTCTATTATCATCTTGTTCGTTTAATCTGTGCTGTTCATCATCTATCCTGGTCTGATCAGTTCTGTAACTAGTGTCATTACACTTCTTTTTTTTTTAATTTTGTTGAAATTTATCGTTACATTTGGAAATGAATTTCCCTTTAGACAGTTGCTTGTTAAGTGTTATATAATACTCTATCATCATAACCTAGGTGATTCAGTAGACTGCTTGGAGTTGGAGGAGAAGGAGAAGAAATGTTAGTGTGCAATATTTTTAGTTGTCTTCTTGTGTTCTCTTCCTGTGATATGCCAGGGTTTTTTTGTGCTCTATTTGGTCTTCATGTTTAATTATCCTGTATTGTTTAAAGCTGTAAGATCTGATGTAATGCCAAAGAAAATATGTTTTTCTATGGAGCTAAGAGCCGTAGACTTGTCGATTGTCACAGCATGTGCACGCACGTTCGGTGGTGCTGGACACATAGCTAGCTAGCTAGCTAGCTAGGGTCTATAAGCTTAAGATGCTGTCATGGTTACCACCCTCGTAGCCGTTTGAGATTTGGTCAAGTTTTATCATTGTTTTTGGACAAAACTCCATTGATCTTTTGAACATGGTAGAGGGAGCTAGGTGTTTCAACTGTTTACTGTATAATCCTGTCTCACTACTAAAAGTAGGCAATAAATTTTTGCCAGTCTTGTATGGCATCGCTGTACAATTGTATTTTCACACATTTTTGATTTTTTTATCTTCAATTTTTTTTGATTTATTTTTAAGGAAAAAAACGCTTCTACTGAACTTCAAAACCAGGACATGAACAACTGTAAAACACAAGATACTGCTGAGCAGTTGTTTGTTCACGGGGAATTGTCATTATAGTTTTTCACTGTCAGGTTCAAAATTAATTAGTTTTTACCTGTGGTGTCTTTCCTGCCATATTGCAGGCGTTGCATTTTTTGTTCAGAAATTGTCAACTTACGTTGTAATTGATGGTAGGTTTTTTCAGAACGCTTAGGAAGATGATCTGTGTTAGCGTGTTTAGCACTCTCATAGAAAGTAGATTTTAAGAGAGAGAATTATAAATTATATATATTTTTTAATAAGATTCATGCAAAATTATTATAAACAAGGAGCCTTGACCTAAAAGAAACGAAACTCGTGGATGCTTTGCCAATCCAATACTGCTTGAATAATACTGGCACAATATAAGAGGAGATTATTTGATAAAATTCGATGAAACTTGTAAAGACTTTGGGGGCACAAATACACTTCAAGAAAAATATAAAAAGAGCTTAATTGGTTAGGATGTAAGTTTATTATTTAAAAATTATTAATCTAAGTGTTATAAATTTCAAGTTTGTTTAATTAATTAAGTTATAAATTTATTATTTAAAACTTACATAAAGCCTCAAAAGATTAATCGAAAGACTTGTACGATCGTTAAAATATGAGTTAAAGATATCAGTTAAAATATGCATAATCCAAACAACTGTAATTAAAAAAATAATAAAATCTGAAAAGAGATGTACAAGATGGTGCATGATAAAGTACACGATTGCAAAAAGACGGGGGAAAAGGCTGCCTGGGGAGGGGGACACGACACAGTTATTGGCTCAGAACATTAATAAAAGTGGACCCTTGATACGTGTACTTTTTTTTAATCCCATAAGCCTTGGATTTTGCCCGTTTGCTAGGTGCCCACAAGCCCTGTAGAGGTGAAAAAAACTTGCGGAGCACTCGATTGGACTTTGAAGCATTGGGAAAGTGCAAATCTTCTCGAGATCCTGCAAGGGAAAACGAAGTTGTGTTTAACAGTGAAATTCAGTTCTCTGCAATTTTGGGCTCACTCACTCGCTCACTCACTCACTCACTCACGTTCTGTGTGATTTTGCTTTCAGGATATGGATAATGGAGCCAAGAGAAAGAAAGAACAGGAAAGGGTTCATCCCTAGCCGCATTTCTTGTACGGAGTATATGTATGATGGTCATATTGATTCATAGGTCGAGTCTAGGCGTCACGATACAAAGATGTGAAGCATAGTCTTCTAAGACTTATTTTCTCCATCACTGGTGTTAATTTAAGCATCAAAGGTGCCCTAAAACCAATATGAGACTTGTTTTACAGGTGTTTTGTTATCCAAATCCAACATTATCAACCTTTCAACCTATTCATCATTTTTTAGGGAGAATCTGACCTTTGTAAGATTTTATATGAACCTCATCATGATCAAACTTGAGATCCATCATTTTCCTTTTTTTTTTTTTTTTCTTCAATGATTTTGGCATAAAAACCGTTATGGTAGCATATTTTTTACTTTGAAAAAAATTATTTTGCTAATATAAAATTTGAAGAAGGTTTATGTATAAAAGCTTTGAGAATTCACAAATTATAATTGGAAGATCAAATTAAAACAGAGAGGACCACAATGTAAAACACAAGGAAAATAAGTGGCTAATTTAAAAATCGGTGAACATTTTTTTAAAAAAACTTTAATCATTTTTTTACTTAATCTCACGAGATAAAGTTTTATATCATAGTTGAAAGTTCAAATTAAAAAAGAGAGGACCACAATATAAAACATGGGAGAAGCACGTGCCCAATTTCAAAGTCAAGTAAACAAGTGCTTTCCGAGCCCCATATTTTTCTTTATACTCCAATTTAGCTCTTTTAGTTTTTAGAGTTTTAATTTTATACTAAAAGTTCATTTTTTATTTTATTTTTTAGTCATTAAATTTGAGAGACGAGGGTGAAAATCGCCAGAAAACTGCAAATGAGAGATAAAGTTGTTTGGTCACATTACAATGATAAAAAAAATGATGATCTTGAGTGTCAACGAGTTTTATTCGATAAAAAGAAGTCCAATGAAGTGTTTTGAGGCCTTCATCTTACAAAAAAAAAAAAAAATCGTGATTGAAAGAGTTTTTTTTTTTCAATATAATTGTGTTTTTTTTATCGATTTAAGGGTGTTTTGAGATGAAAGATTAATTTATTTACATGATAAGGATATTTATTATGTGTTTTAAATGAAAATAGTTTGAAAAATAAAATTTTAAACCCCCCAGATTGTATTTTCCAACCACCTCTGGTGATCGAAAACTAGGTAGAAAGACAACATATCATTTGTTTTTTTTTTTTTTTTTTTTATATATATAAAAAAAAAATGAGATGTCATTCACTCTTTTTGCCGAAGCAAAAAAGGCCAACCACATGGAATCCCACCTGTGTGCCCTTTTCTTTAATTAGACTAGACGTGCTAGGCAACCTAGGCTCAGATGAGTAACTTCTATATATTGAGGCTATTATGCATTTTATTTATTTATAATTAATTTTTATGAAAATAAATAACTCTAAAATATATTAAAAATATCATTTTGAATATATCTTATTTTTTGTGTGTGTGTGTGCAACTCTTAGTGATTTATATATTTTTTCTTATTTGTTTTTAATTTTCTTGGCAATTTTTTATTTATCAATTTAATCAATTTGTTTCATTAAATACGCACGTCAACTTTTATAGTCCCTTTAAGCTATATAACGAATCGACAATGCTTATAATTTTTTTTTTACATTAAAAAAACTTAACGTTTAATCCTTCACGCAATGGAGTGCGGGGAAAGAGGGCTAGTTATAGCATACTCGAAAACACGTGAGATTTTCATTGTGCTTTAGTCACTATGCAAAATTTAGTATCTTTTCAATTTGATTCTCAAACTTTGTTTTTGGACAATTCAGTCTTATTTAAGAAGCAATTGATTTTAAATTCTTATGAAATGGTTGGATTGAAAGAGTGGGGACCGAAATGAAAAACACGGCAAACATAGGTGACGTACCATAAGTTTCAAAAAATGCATTTTGATCCTCCAACTTAAACAATCACTCAAATTATATAATTTTGGTCCCTCAAAATTGTTCCAATTCCTTTTAACTTAGAGGTTTATTTTTGTTATTTTTTAGTTCCTGGTTGAGAGAGAGAGGAGAGAGAGGGGTTGCCGGATTTTGGTGGTAGAGAGAGAAACTTGTTGACATCGATTTAGGCCACCAAAATAGAGATTTTTATGTCAAATTGTTTTATTTGGCCATGAGAGTTCATATTAGGTGTTTTTGTACCTTGAAAATTTGTGAAAAAACAAATTTGAACCGAGATTGATTTTTGATTTCGAGTTTGGTTTTTTCGGGTGGTTTTTTAAGGCCATGGATATGTTTGTTATGGTTTCTAAGGTGTTTTGGGTTAAAAATAAGTTGAAATTTTTTTATTGGGTCGAAAGAATATAGGCTTTGATTTTAATTTGGGTAAAACATGGAATGCGTTGATTGTTTTTTTTTTTTAAAGGGGCGGACTGGCGTAGCTTCCCAGGCCTAGTAGCGCATGATCCTTTTTTCCTTTTTTTTTTTTATATCTGCTCTTTTTTTTAAAAAAAAAAACCTTAATTATATTTATATTAATACCCCTTCTCTGTTTTATTTTGTTTAGAGGGCCTCTTTTAAATAATATTGAATTTTGGGTTATGTGTTTAGTTTTTAGAGAGGGTTTTTTTTATTCATCTATGGTTTTGTTTTTATCTTTTGTATAGATAAACTATGTTTTTAAAAATAAGAAATATTTATTTTCAAATGATATTTTTAATATGTGTAACTTTACATGTTATTCATTTTTTATTCAATCAATTTAATGTTCTATTTTTCAAAATTAAATATCTTAATTTACACCTGTCTCTTAGCTTTTCAAGTTTAGGTGTTATTAATGATTTTTTATTTGTTTATTTGCACACATAATTTTTAATTTATTTAATCACATGTGTGCATAAACCTTTTGATTTGTTATATTTTTCAAACCAAAAAAATATTAAAAAAAATTTATATATAATTTTTTTTATAAAAAATAAAAATATTTAACCCAAGCGCGAGTCCTAAATAACTAAGCAAGGATGGTTTTTGATGGGAATATCGGGACTTTCACAATTGGGCTCCAATGTCCGCTCAAGATGCCTTAAAAATTGTCCTATGCCCTAAATGAATAAACTTGACGGCCTTGTTAACAAATGGTCTCTTGATCTGATTTCTCAGGGAGATGATAAAATGCCCACTTAAATTGTTCTCTCAATTCAATTTTTAGCCCACTTTTTATAGTAGAGAGTTGGCCCCAAGGGTCTATTCCGGCTGCCGGAGATCATCATGAATTTTATAGTTTTTCTCTCTCTCTCTGTAATTATAACTTGAGAAAAATTCTCAATGAACTCTCTTTGACCTTCCATGGTGTTATCAATTATTTAGGGTTTATGGTTCTTTGCATTGCGAAAATTGAACATCATGGACTAGAGGGCATTAATTGATGGCAGAATCCTATAACATAATTGCAAATGCCAAGCTCATCAATACATTATTGAGATTTACTATTTTCTCTTTTCAAGACACTACTATAAAAATAAAAATCTTTATTAACAAACACATTAAAATTTTGAGATGAAAATGAATATGAACAAAAAACCACCTCAATTTGTTTTTCATTCACGTCCTTTTTTTTTATTAAATCATTTTAATTCTCATTGTTCTTTTCATTTGAGTTCTTTTGCTTTTAATTTAAAATTTATAGCTTGATTTTGCAAAATTAAAGCTTGAAAAACTATGAAATTTTAGAATTATAAATACAAAAGCCAATGCAAGATAAAAAAATATATTAAAAAATAATAGATATACAACATAGAATAAATATACAATCCATTGTGGATTCCTAGTTTAATTGTTTCACATTAAATTGACTTATGATTGGTTTCGGTGTGTTTATTTGAGTTGATTTTTTTATGGAGTTCTTACTATTTTAAAAATAAATTTTGACGTTAATTTAATGTTTGTTTTGAAAAAATAAAATTTAATTTTATTGATTAAAACTAATGCAAACTTTAGAGACATAATTTTCCATGATTAAAAGAGTCGAAGGCAGGTTAATAACTCAACATATCTAAGTTTGACAGAACCCCAAGCCCAGACCACGCCTAAATAACATGGGCTTGGCTTCCTTCCGGACCTAATATTATTAGATTTGATTACATAACAATATAACAATATGACAGATCCATCACTCATGAGTGAAATTATTCCAGACCAAATACATATGAGTTGATAATCTTTTTAGGTACCATGTTGGCTAATAATTTATTTGTTTTGACAATGACATTATATCAAGAATAGATCATATAGATGACAATGGATATTATCAATTATGTCAAATTAGTATAACATCTAAAAAAAGACAATAATTTCTTGATAATTTCTAAAAAAATATAAGAAAGTTTGATATAAATAAGAAAGCTTAAACCTTATTAGAAATTTATTTAAAAATATAGTAGTAATTGCTTTTTAAAATATTTTTATTTTGTAATGCATCAAAATAATAGTTTTTTTTTTTTATATATATTTTTTTAAAATTATTTTTTAATTAAAAAACACAAAAATTAAATTAAAACAAAAAAAAAATTCAATTTTTTTTTTTAAATTAAAAACAAACATACTCTGTATCAAATAAAGGCACGCTACTATTCATTATTGATGTCTCTGATCAAATAACAAAAAGCGTGACGCGATCAAACCCATAGCCACCACCATCTAGTAACAGAACCATATCCTGCAACCTCTACTGTGGCCTAACCCTATGGCTCAACACCATTTCCCTAAGTTCAGCTGGATCAATCTCCGCCACATAATTAGCAGGCCTGTAATACCCAGTAACTGGATCGGGAGCCCATGCAGAGTAGGCCTCAGAATCTTCTTTGGCCACCGCCCCATCTTCCATTTTCCCTGTCGGAGCACTAGTCCTTGACCCTCCCCTACCAAAGCTCGCTGTTACAGCAGCACTGATCGGTGCAGCAGCCGCGTAACCTCTCCTGTACACAGAAAGAGACATTTAGCCATTCAAATCTCAGTCCCTTTTTTAAAATAGTGATCATATAGATGTTCATCAAATTGACTGAGTCTTCGAAATCTAATTCCCTTTATGGAAACAAAAACAAAGCGAATTAAGGCAATAACAACAAGAGTACTGACCGGAAAGCAGAGAGGGAAAGACCATCGGCAAGAGAAGCGACAAGAAGCTTAGCGTTAGGGAGAGAGCGAGCCATTTTATTTATGGTTTTCGTGTATATATATGTATATATAGCTGCAGATGATACCGCAAATCCTTCTTAGAGTGGATTCTCAAGAAGAACAGCGTCCTGCAGAGCAGCTAGCTAGCGGCTCGCTCTCTATACAAAGGTGGTGGTGAATATGTGAGATTAGGGTTAGAGGTGTTTATAAAGGAAGTGAAAAGAAAGAGAAGCGTCAGGTCATTTGCTGAGGGGTTGTCTTGGAATTTAAGATTTTTTTTTTTCTTCTTCTTCTTATTAAATAATATTTTTTTGGTGTTAGGAATTTCTTTTGTTATTATTAGGCAAACTTGACCACCCAACTATTGAAATAATTTCAATTATACATTCAAATTATTTTCCGTATCGATTATACCATTAAATAATTTTTATTTCTTAATTGAATAATTCATCAAATATAGTTATTGAGATTGTTAATTATTTGTGGTCCCCGCTAGGTAATAAAATTAGAAGAAATAGTAATCATAACCATCATTTAAGAGATTTGGGGTTTTGTATTTTGATGTAACTTGCAGCACATAACTTATTTTATTAAAAACATATCAGGTTTTGACCTAGCGGTTGAAGAGACTTGTTTTTTTTCTCTGTATTCTGGGTTCAAACTTTACTGTGCATGCCTGTCACCCCTGCGGTGCCTTACATGTTCACTGGGTTTGCAAGATGTCCAGTGAGCCGTGAGATTAGTCGTGGTACGCGCAAGTTGGCCCGAACACCCACATAAATAAAAAAAAATAATGTAAAATGGTAGTCTAGCATGTTCAGGAGCTAAAGATAATAGAATATGTTATAAGTTAGAATCTTTATATACCAAAAAAATCATAATTATACAGAAACTCTTAAAATATTTAATTTTTTTGTTTATATTTTACTTGTTGTCAGTGGCGAAGCAAAAAAAATTTAAATGAGGGAACAAATTACTAATAAATACTTGATATTATGTATTATATAGATATGCGTTATATAGATAAATTAGTTTGAAACATATATACTAACTCATATATAAATAAAATTAATTTAAAAATACTTTTAAAGTGAAAAAATTTACATTATAATTGTTCTCTTTGAGTTTTTATATTTTAAAACTACTTCTTAATGATTTTATTATCAATTTCATAGAAGATATTTTTCTTAAAATAGCCCAAACCATATATAAAAAAAATGTTGCTAGAAAAAAGATTTGTAGTGATTTTAATAGAATGCATATAAGAAAATCCAAAAATGGATGATTTTCCACGAAACATGCATTTGCTTTATTTGGACGTGAAAACACAGAGAATTTTTTCTCTCTTTTTATTTCCCATATTTTTCTGTAACTCCCCTCCCATTTGGGACTTTTCAACTTTTAATTTATGTTTATGCACATAAGTATGCTTATAAAAAGATAAGGGGGCAGTTGCCCCCTTATATCCTATTGTGGCTCCGCCGCTGCTTGTGGAACCCTTTTATATCTAGAAAAAACTAAAAAACCTTGTTAGTACTAAATAGAAAAATAAAAAATTAAAAAAAAATATTATATATATTATTTGATGTTTTATAGTGGAGAGAGATCATATTCCATAGATAATTTTAAACTCAAGAATGAGATACTTTCACTTGGTATGTTAGATGCATAATTGAGACTATCATAATAATTGGATAATAAATTTAAGATTTGTTCTTTATTATTTAAAATATATATTAAAAATTTAGTACGTAGATCAAAAAATAATTAATAAAAAAATATTAATTATTCTCTAATCACCATGAAATTTAAAGATATACCCTCAAATCATTTGAGAAAAGTGGTTATAATGAACATGCATGCGAGAATATCTTTATAATTTAATTAGAAAAGGAGTTTCCCGAGTCGCGACACGTAGTATCGTGCGCGTAAATGGTCCCCGTCCCGACAAAAACGGAGATGTTAACGTTGCCGCATTTTACGGGCCAAATGACACGTATACAGAAGGTTGTCAGGTTAGGCGTCAATATATATCGGGGATCAGTCTCCATAAATCTATATCAGAGTGAAATCAGACCTTTACTTCCTTTACAGATACAATGTATCAAAATCAACTCCTTTTGGGTTTGCAAAACGGATCACAATTACAAGTACTTGAATTCATTGATATTAAACCCGGCTCTACTTGGTAAGTTAATCATTGAGCGAGCACCTGTATATGTAGGTATAGCTAGACGCTAGATCTTTTATTTCTGGGATCATCCAAACACTAACCTCCTCGTGCTTTTTTAATCAAGGTTGTCAATTCCGTTTCGTTCCACTTGGAATGACCGAAACATTTCATATCAATTTAAAAAACAGAACAAATTTCATCTCATTTTAAATCTCGGTCCGTTCTGGATTTTTCGGCTAAATTCTGCTCGAAACGTTCCGGTTTTATTCCACATGTTCCGTTCCGCTCTTAAAAAGCTATTGAATCAAATTAAACTTTACTCAATTTCATTAATTAAACCACCCGATTATAAAAAGCTCTTTTTCATTACTATTTTTAATAGCAATGATATTAATAATAATGTTGAAAATTATTATTACTATTTTCATTAACAATAATATTAATTTTTTAAAATTAGATTTATCACTAATATATATGGTTTATATTCATATTGTTTTTTTTTTTTCATGTTTATACTTTGTAGGAATTTGAGCAAAACAATGGATGCTTCATATTCCATTAGCCATTTGATAACATTGACCTAACTTTATATTTAAAATATTTTTGTTAAAACATTTTACTTTCATAATATTTTGATATTTTGTTTAAGTTGAATTACTTTAAGTTAAAGATCAATATAATCTTGACTATTTAGAAATATTTTAAATTTTGAAATTATATTTGTTTGGCATTGTGTTTGTATTGCATAATTTATAATTAATTTATCTTGAATTTGAATTATATATATATATATATATATATATATATATATATGAACAGTACAACCCCGAAATGACACGCCGAAAACACTCCGAAACTGAAACATTCCATTCCAATTGAAAAAACGAAACACTTACCGAAACGGAATTAACAACCTTGCTTTTAACATCATGGATATTTTATAGATATTTTACCAATACTTTAATCATTTCTTATTAATAAAAAGTGCAGGGCCTATAAAATGGTGAGAGATATCCTTTAAAAGGAGATTAAGTTTTTCTCCACACAAAAAGATGTATATATTTTAGGATATTCTTTTAAATTATGACTGTTTTTTCTTTTAAACGATACTCATTAGAGAGTCTTCAAATATATATAAAAAAATCTTTTACAAATACCAAGTATAATCCACTAGCCACGTCGCCAAGGATGGATGAATTAGATTGTTGGAATTAGAAGATTAACCAAATATCCCAAATACCGGCTTGGTCCACAAGCTCCTGGGATAAACTCGGACTTCATCGGGTATCTAGTTAACTCATCGCTTAACATGAGCTAGGTGTCAAATCCAGCGAGTTGATTTGATTTAAACCAATCAAAACTTGGTTTGAATTATTTTTTTTCTCAAAATAACATCATTTTGATTATTTTTAAAAATAAATTATTAATTTGAGTTAACTTAAGAGAACCTGTTTAATCCATAACCCGAGCTTTGTGATTAGTCAATCCCTGAATCTGGTTTAATAATTATGATTAAAGCATTCTAATTCCTAGATTAGTGATACGATTATAGATCTTAATTTCTAATTTGATCATGAAATAATTAGTTAATATATATATATATATATATATATATTATATATATATTGAGTTGTTAATAATACACTAGGATAAATGAAACTTTTGATGCAATGAATATTATAATTCATGAGGTTTTTACTAGCAACTTACAATCCTCACTTTAAATAATACCATCGTGTGAAAAATAACTTTTTCCCCATAGAAATAGGTTATGCTATATTCACAATTTAATTTATTGTGAAAAAAAAAGTCATCTTACAAATGTTACAAGTCTGTTTTTACAGTCATTTTCTCCTCGAGCCTATCTTCTAAATAATTGAAGTATTTATATCACACAAGTATTTTTCCCGCTGATTTATATATAATAATAGATATTTATTTAGACTTTGTTTAGTTCTTAGAGTGATTATTTAGTTTGGTTGAATTATTATTATTGCTAATTTATTTTTCATGTACTGCTTTTTATATAAGAGAAATCATATAAGAAGTAATTAATCACATTTCATTTATCCAAAATCTATCTTTTCATCGTATAGAATATATTTGAATAAATGTTTTTGTTTATTTATCATTATCTTTATTCTTCAATTTAATTCTATTATTTTTTCAATATGTTAGAAAAATCTATAATTAGCACTCAAACTAAAAGTTTTTTTTTTTAATTGAGTTTATAAGATCTCAATCTTTTTTTTTATTACACTGAGATCAATGTGTTGCACATATCATACCTTGTAGGTTATTGCACCTTATAATTGGGCTATTTGTGTAACCTAGATTTTGCTTAACACAAAATAAATGAAGGATGCTATATTATTTATAATGAAGACAATTTCTCTTGCTTCTCCTTTTAGCGATGTGGAATACTAACTCCTTGCTTTTAGTAATGAGGTATGATTTTGTGTCCTTTTTTTTTGCAATAACTTTCATCTTATAACTAGATTTATTGTGACAAAAGCAATGCCATTCGGATTGAAGAATTAAGAGAAAAAATATCAACGAAGTTTTCTCCGTATTGCTTCAACTCCAAATGAAACTTAACCCTTCCAAATGTGTTTTTGTCATTAAAGGAGAGAAGTTTTTAGGCTTTTTGGTGAGCTTTAAGGGAGTTAAGCTAAACCCATAAAAAAGTGAAGCCATACTAAATATGACACCCCTGTGGACTGTAAAGGAAGTGCAGTGTCTTATAGGAAGATTGGCTGCTCTTAATAGGTTCATTGCTCGACTAGGGGAACGCACTCTACTGTTCTTTAAAACCTTAAAAAACTTAGCCAACTTTGAGTGGACTGTAGATTGTTAGAAGGCTATTGAAAAGCTTAAGATTCATTTGCCATCCTCTAAGATTTTGTCTTAACCAAGGGAGAATAAAGGCCTATTCCTTTATCCAGGGGTGGTAAACTTAACAATAACTTTTGTTTTGGTAAGGAAAGATTAAGGTATACAGTTCTTAGTGTATTACTCTAATCGAATGCTCTATAATGCTAAAACAAGATACCTAAAGGTGAAAAAAGTGGTTCTAGCTCCAATGAGTGCCTCTAGAAAGTTGAAATCATATTTTCAAGCTCATCAAATTATAATATTGACTGATCAACCACTAAGTCATATCTTTCATAAACCAAAGTTGCTTGGATGCCTAGTGAAATGAGATACAAAATTGAGAGAATTTATGCTTCAATACAAACCTTGAACAACTATAAAAAGCCAAGTCTTGATAGAGTTCATTGTTGAATATTGTTTTGAAGGACACATATGCACTTGATCCTTTATCTTTAACGACAGAATCTTCAGTCAGACTAGACGCTCCAGTAGAACCATCCGTGATGTTTCCCACTTGGAAATTATATGTAGATTGTTCTTCCAACATCAATGGAAGTGGAGTTGGGATAATGCTTGTCAACCCTAAAGAAAAAATATTGGAATATGAAGCCCATTTTAAATCCCCAACCATAAACAATGGAGCGGGACATGAAGCTCTTTTAGCTAGACTATTCCTTGTAAGGGCCTTGAATGCATACCCAATCAAAGCTCATAATGATTCTTAATTGGTAGCCAGTCAATGCTAGGGAACAAGTGAAACAAGAGAACCAATCATACATTTATATCTTTAAGAGGCTCTGCCCTAAAAGTTGAAGAAGAAAGCATTTCAATCACCCATATTCTAAAGGAAAACAACTTTCGGCTCGATCTCTTGTCTAAATTAACAAGTTTAAATCCTGTTAAGCTTTCTGTCAATGTCTGGGTTAAAGTTCTAGAGAAACCAAGTGTTAGTAAAAAAGAGCTAGTGGTTGTTCCTATCATTATTGAAAACGATTAGAGAACTCCAATTAAAAACTATGTGATAACATTGGAGCTACCCTCAAACAAAAATGAAGCCATCCATCTAATTGGATGAACATTAGGGCATTATATAATTAACAACATCTTCTATAAAAGATCAACTTTAACTCTACTATTGAAATGTTTTTCCTCAGAAGAAAGCACCTATGTCTTGAAAGAAATATATAAAGACATATGTGGCTTATATACAAGATCTAGAGCTCTTGCTGCTTAGGCCACACAAGTAGGTTTTTATTGGCCAATTATACTCCATAATGCCATATAATTAGTGAAGAAATATGATCAATGTTAAAAGTTTGCCCCAGTCCCCCGGCAACCATCTGCAAAAGTGATAACCAAAACCTTCCTTTGGCCTTTTCATAATGAGGATGGACATTATAGGTCCATTCCCTAAAGTAGTGAGCAAAAAAAAGTTTGTGCTAGTAGCTGTTGATTACTTTACCAAGTAGGTTAAAGTAAAGACCCTAGTAGAGATAACCACCAATAAAATATTTTAATTGTTTTGGAAGAATATCATATGTCATTTTGGAATTTTTAAATTCTTGATTACAGATAATGAGATGCATTTTAACAACTATAAGATGATAGAGTATTATCAAAGGCTTCATATTGGATCATCATTTCTTCTCAATATCATATCCTCAAACTAATGATCAAGCTAAATTAACTAACATAATTCTTCTTAAAGGACTAAAAAAAAAAGATAAAAAAGCCAAGTTAGAATGGATAAAGATGTTATATAAAATCATATGGGCTTATAGAACCATTTAGAAGATGTCTACAAGTGAAACCCTTTTTCTCCTTGCATATGGAATTGAACCCATGATACCAACTGAGATTAGATGTCCCAGTCACTAGGTGAGCTATTATACCTTGGAAGGCAATGAGCATGGTCTTAGAACCAACCTTGACTTATAACGCTTGACTGCTACAATTAGAAATGAAGCCTAATGTCAACCTAATTTTTGAATTTTCAAATAATAACAATAATTCTACTAATATAATAATTTAAGAATTGGGTCAAGACCATATAAATTGAAGGTTCGGGACTAATAAGAAGGAAATTATAAATTTGGAAGACAATTTGGCCAAAAATTGAAAGAATTGATAAGTTTGGAGACTTCATTAAACTTTGATTTAATTAATTAATGCAATCAGGGGCTTAATTGAAGAAATATCAAAGTTTGGTGTCAACTTGGGTCAAAATTAAAAGAAATTAAATTCCAGGGACTAAAATGAATATGTGCTGATACTATAGGGGGGCTAATTGATTTTTCCAGGGGTAATTTTGAAAGAATTAAGAGTTGAAAAGTCAATTAAGGATTGAATTGATTAAACTTGAAATCAAGGACTGTTTTGTAAATGATGCTAAAATTTAGGGGTCCAATTGCAATTAATCCAAGGGTGAAATAAAAAAAGAAGAAGGAGGATTTCCATGAATAAGGGTCTGATTGCTAAATGACAAAACTTCAGGGGGCAAATTGAAGATGTCAATTTCAGTAAAAAAAAAAAAAACAATGCCATTTCTAAACCAACTGTTCATCCGCATCCCAATATAGATTGGTTCAGCCAAGACTGCACCAAATCTAATCCAAAATATGGATTAGATTTATCTTCTAGCCATACCTGCTAGTGGCCTTAGTTTCTGTCACCCATATGTTGCTCCTTCGATGCAAGGATTATTCGTCTCCAATAGTCTTGCAATGGCAGGACTGTTGGTGTCTTGTTTTCCTCAAACATAGAGGAACACACCATGCTTATCGTCATCCCCATGATCGTTATCTTGGGAGAGATAAGACGAACCACCAGGGTATTCTCTCACCCTATAAAAGCTAGAGAAAGGCCGTTCACCAGATAAGGGGGGAAAAGAAGAGACACATAGATAAACAAAAAGGATATGAGAAAGGCATACAAGAAAGGAACCCATAAAGCAAAAAAAAAAAAAAACCCAAAGTCGAGAGAAGGAAGGCTAGAGAAGAAACAAAGGAAAAACAAAAAAAGGGGTGGGGGGGTAGCATTAGCTAGCTAGCGCACCATCATCAGCTTCATCTCCAGTGAACTAGGTAAGTTCTTCTTTTCCCTTAGCATGTAGTTATTGTTAAACTACATGCTAAGGTGTGGTTTGCAATTTTAATTACCTCTTTATTGTGCAAAATATGCGTGATTTGATGCTTATGTGCTCATTATTGTGGTCCCATACAACTAGGCTAGATCTAAACCCCCCAAAAAAAAAGATAAAAAATATTGAGACTAGGCCTAGCCAGCCCAAATTTCTTTGGACTAAGGGCGTGTTTGGCAAAACACACCTTTATGCTCTTTCCCTTTAATTTCACTCTTAATTATTTTGATATTTAGCCAAATAGATCTTTTTGGATATCATAAAATTCTAACAAAATTCGAGGACCCTTTTGGATTTATTTGAGGGGCTCTTATATTTTTTTATAACTTCACCGAGTATTTGGATTGTAGACTTTTACTGTGAAATGTGAATCTAGTATGCGATACATGTCTTTTTTTTTTTGTCTAAAAAAAATAATAAAAAGATATGTTTTGTTTTCAATCCAAATTTTATTGATTTATTCATTGGCGTCATAATCAATAACACCATATTTTTTTGGTTATGTAATATTTACCAATGTTAGAATTAGAAGTATTTGTAGTCAAATATTCACTAGAACCAAAGTTATGAATATTATAAGCAGATCATAAAAAAAATAGAATAAAACAAACCCTTAGTAATTTAAGACAAAACTAACAATGCAGTCTACCTCAGGTAGGACACTTAAGAGGTGAAAGTATCTTCCCTTTTGCGTAACAAGTCCTGTGCTATAGAATCTATGTTGACCAATAAGGGTTCTTAGTGACTATAATATTAGGTGACAACTCCTTAAACTAGACTTGTTTTCCCTCTAAGAACAAGATACTAGATATATGTTCTTTCACCATTAAATTTTAAAAGGTTGTTGCGATGTCAGGTGCTACACCTACCATCTTAAAACTAACTAGTATCACAATGATAGGGTCAATAATAAAAGATTAAAGTTTGAGGATTTGATCCTAAGAAAGCTGGAAGATATAAGCAACAGAGAAAGTAAGGGCAAGCTGACCCCAAAATGGGAATGGTCTTTCAGAAGTTATGAGAATAATCAAGGTGAATATTTATCATTTACAAGATATAGGAATACTTATCATTTATAAGATATAGAAAGGAAGAGTCTTCCCCACGCCTGACATTCAGATCACTTAAAACTATCTTATAATGAGTAGAAAGATGAATCGAATATTTCTATCCATGATGTTTTAAATATGAATGTATTAAGTCATTTTTTCTGTATATTTCTAATCAACTCTCTAAGGGATTGTTATAATGGTCTTCTAGTGCTATGTACACAACTCTCTAGGGGAATTGGATATGTGGTCTCTGATTAGTACTTAAAAATGTATTTTTATCAAAGGTTTTAATATCATCAATTTTGCATTCGAAGTATCAATAACTCCTTAACTAGAGCATGTTTTATAATAACAAGTCTAATAATATAAGATACCTTTAATTTATGGTAAATGTTTATTTTAAATGTAGGCCTATCACATAAATCAAAGGATTAATTGATGAGTTTAACTACTGAAATTCAGAAGACAAAGAGATGGCTAAGCTTAGAAAAAGATATGTTGATTCAATTCAAACTGGAACACTGTTCAATCATTGGGTCATATCTGGAGCTGTAGATCTTGGATTTCAGTTTGGTTTATATGACTAGAAAGTTAAGACATAGGCCTAAAACATTCATGAGACTCCAAGACTCAATTTTGCCGTTTGGAAGTCCAAATCTTAGCATTAAAAGAGAAGCCTAAATTTGCCCTGCAGCTGAGACACCGTTTAGTGTTCAGCCCATATCTCGAGTTCTAGAAGTCCAAATGACCTCATTCTTATTTTGTTGGAAAGCTGAGACAATTTCCCAGAACTTTCATTAAGACTATGTGTTTAAATTTTGATGTTAGCAATGATGTTTTCTGTAGATAAGAAGATAAGGATTGTTACCAAGTCAAGAGGTGGTCACCCACTCAACAAGAAGTCATCAAATCAATAGTTCTGAATTTTGGCCTATAAATGAAGGCTTTTGCCATGCATTTAGGCATCTTGGTTTTCAGATCAAGATCATATTCTTGCTTTCTTTCTTTGTATTTTTATAATGTTTAAGTTTTGCTTTCATTAATATCTTGTTTATGCTTTTCATCATAACTATGTTCTTATCTTGTTTATTTATGTTTCTCTCTTTCATTATATTTAGTTAAGTTTATTTTATTAAGATGAAAATGTTTTACTAATGGTGTTAGAATATGTATAATATAAACTCAACATGGACTTCAATGTTTATATCCAATAAAGTTTGCTATTAACATGTCCTATCTTTTTATCTTATTAATTCTTAATACCTTACTTGTTAAATGGTTAATTTAGATTTGTATTGTATAACAACTTGTAATGTACAACAGTCTTTTTATAAATCGCTCAATAGTCCCTTACCTCTCCAATAGGTTGGTTATGTGGTTCCCTAGTACTATGTGTGCATCAACTTTTAAATAGGGACTAATATGTTCCATCTCTCTAAGTGTAGGTAGTTTTTTTTTTTAACTCTTTAAGGGATGATATATTTATCTATCTTTTCTTAATGCTATTTGCATAACTATTTAAGGTATTGGTATGTGGTCTTTCTAGTGCTATTGCACAACTCTTTAAGGGATTTGTATGTGGTCTCTTTAAGGGCAATAGTCCCTCAACTTTCTAAGAGATATGTATAAGATCCCCCCGGGTTTCGCGTAGAAAAAGGAAAAAATAAAAGTCCCTTACCTCTTCAACATTGCATTTGCCAACACAACCTTCAGCGATGCCCAATGTCTTGGGTCCTATTCTATATCAGCCAGCCCATAAAAACCTACATGTATACTTGTAGCTGAGAGCCACTTCTCCACTCTAATAAGGGGGTAACAACCACATGAATAATACCACACACATAAACCCACAAAGGCAAAGTCCATGCTGCTAAACATGGGTGTCTACCTAACGCAAACCATGAAGTGTTGGACGTATGTTGGTTACTTAAGAAAAGCTTATCAAAATATTTAAACAATGAATGAATTCAAAAGACTTAAAACATAGACAAAACCAATTCACAACTTAAATTAAGAAAACACATTGCCTTATGGCCTTCTTTTCGCTGCCAAATTCAAAGGTCACACAAATTAAAAAGCTAAATATCAATAACATTAAAATAAGTAAAATAAAAACCCAAGATAATAAAGGTAGTCTACATCTCTATTCCTGTCAGGCTCTTCCATGGGTGAGAATGGGATATATGTCTATGCTCCCAGCCCCCCTTGCATCTAGGTGTAGGCAATTCTGAGAGTGGTTATCTTAGCATATTGAGTATCTTTTAACAAGTCCTAAACAACGAAGGCAAGCAATGATACATTTAAATTCCTATCAAGCACTAAGATAAAACAACTTCCCTGGCCTACTCCATGACCTTTTTATTCTCCTAGATCAGCCCACTGACTTTCTCGAATGAGCACACATTATAAAGGTCTTCACCCAAATAAGAGAAATTACAAATAACATATGAGTATATGAAAAACACTCACGAGATAATACAAATTCCTAATATTTCAATTGCTAGATGCATTATAGACTAAACAGAAAAGTGAATTAATTATCTTAAGTACAAATTAAACACATACTAGGAAGTCACATTTTCCCCTGAGCATGATGGCCATATGTTCAAAATGATGACATTGTAGTAAGAGATCCCGGATTAGGTTAATTAACACGCCAAACATCAGATGAGGAGTGTTGAGTTCAGCTTGTGCCAGGGAAATTCAAAATCATCCATCGTCACTCCTCAATAATAATGGATATTTGTGACCAAGATTCCTTAGAGAAATAGAACTCCATCATTCTATGATATTTGTTCCTTTCCCCACACTCAGTTGGGGAAAATATGCGTAACAGGAGGAGGACAAGGCTCCAGGTCTCATAACGAACATTTAGAAAAGAATTTACTTCTATAACTTCTGCTGCGAGGGTGAACCTGGCCTTCGACTAAAAGACTTTGCAGGCATAAGCCTAAGGATTGGAATGAGGGACCTTGGGTCGCCCCTTCCAAAACATCAAAATATTAAGAAAAGAACCATGAAAACTTTCCACTCATTTAGTCAATCGTAAGCTTGCCTCTACACCATCATTTCCACATACCAAATTGGGGTTGAAGAAAGGCTCCCTAGCACCCCCTAAAATAACGGTAAGACGCGCTCGTTGTTTGCATCACTCTTGCCTAGCGAACCTCTTAAATAAAAAAATGACCACCAGTCTTCAGGGACCTCTTCTCCAATAACAGGCAGAAATGACAACATACCAATCACCTTAAGAGTGTCTTTGACATATGTTTACTAGGGATGCTTTTCTGATCCTTTCCCTATGAAGATCTAGGGGCTAAGTTGTCTTCAGAAAGGCAATCTATGTTAATGAGATAAATGAGCATGGATGCAAGGGGCACAACTATGATGAGATATGGAGATATGACTAGGTATAAAGATTGAGGATTCATTGGCCTTTATAGACAGTCGTCTATGAGTTGGCCTTTACACCAAAATTTCAATGTACAGCAAGAAAAAAGAAAAAAGAAAGTTTGAGGAGATGAATATATACATAAACCAACCAAAAATAAAACAAAGGACATGTTTCAAACAAGAATCTGAAAACTATGACTGCAATATAATCCATAACCTATGTCATTGATCTCAAACTAAGGTGCGAAATGAGTTTAGCCTAACTACACATACCCTCTCTACACTCAGTGAATTCGAAGGAATGACCTTTTGTTGCAACCCTAGTAATCTTAATAACACCTACAATTGCCTCTCTTCATTTATTGAGCGAAAGAATAAAACTTCCCTTTGAAAATCTCCTTCAGTGTGTCCGGCCCCAAATTTAGCAACCTTCCTCCTTAAAACCTAACTAAGGTCTTTGAATAAACCTCTTAAGGACTCCTACCCTCCCTTATTTGCTAGTAGGAAGATAGGTAGGGGTTATGCTAATTTCAAATCCATGGCAGCTACTTAATTTAGCACCCCAACCCTAAACCGATACTATTAATGGTTTTAGATCTTTAACGAATGTCACCTGTTTCAAGACTAAAGCTAAATTCCTATTAGGAGCCTATCTGCTACACTTTCTTCGGCCTTTCATTCTGGCGACCTCCTATTCTAAAACTAAAGTATTCAACCTTAGGAAAATTTTTGAATTAAAAGACGCTAGTTAAAGAAGATATGAAGAACTTATCGTAATTTTGCTTACGACTAAATGACAATACTCTCTGTAAAGGTTTTTCCGCTGTTTTTATAAGAGCTCTAACAAAAACCAAAGAAAATTTTGGCAAAAGTAAAAAAAAACACATAATTAAAAAACAGAAAATGTCCAATAGTGCTTTATCTATAAACAAGCTCATCCTATGCCTTCAATTCCTAATAACGCATCAACTTATTAGAATGAAATTGGACAGCGATGATGGCATCCTAAAACGCTAAGCTCCCAACTAAACATTATTTAAATTAACTTACGTACTTCGATGGTCTTCTCAAATATAACGATTGTGTTTCATCTTCCCTGCGTAAAAAACCCTTTCAAATTAGCACTAGAAGTTTATAGAATGTTTTTTCCCTATGGAAGAAACGTGACCATATGAATCTCACTAACCAGCTATCTCCAAAAAACAAGATACTTTCTAAGCCTTTACATGTTTGCATATGCATTAAATTAGACTTGAAGGCAAGACTAAAAATGAATTGCTGAATATTTTTTTACTTCAATTCTCATTTATCCCGCTCTAAAGAAAAAAAAGCCCAGATTGTTTAATGTGGGGAAGTAATTAAGATAACATGCTAGACTCTGAAAATGACACTTATAAAGTTGGGTAGCCAGTCTTAGCTGAACCTAAGGCAATGTCAACCAGGTCTGGAACAGTAACTGGGCCAACCCCTAGACCAAATACGCTTAGCTTTAGCCCTTCATCATGAGTGAGGACCTAGGGTTTTAGAGTTTGGGTTTGGTCAAAGTATATGCAGATGACCAAATATGTTTATTGTAACATAATTTCCCCTATTCCGGGACCCTAATGAATGAACAATCTCATGTCAATAAAAAAAAAAAAAAACACAAACAGAGTTTACTCGTTTTTTTTTCTTTTTTTTGTATTTCACCATATACTCAGTTACCACTGGTCTTTGTATTAAAAGAATCTACCGGAATTTCTGACGGGAGTCGGTCCCCGGTATATCGACGAAAAAAGGTCCCAAGTTATAGATAATGACCCCAATTTATTTACACTTCTGAATAGCTCGCATCCTCATAACTTAAGGCACAATTCCCCGCAAACGACCGCAATCATCCTTTAGGAGTTACTCAGGATACATCCACACTTATAATCCCTCAATACCCACCCATCAAAACGCCACAATATTTAAGAATATTCATTAGAATAACCCGGAAATATCATTTATGAGATGCCCGATAAAAACGAATTATTAAAAAAAAACCACTCTAGCTAAAAAGATACCCAAGATAGACATGAATTATGGTTATATGAAACGACATGGTTAATATTCATTCAATCAAGTTTAAAATTCATTAATTTATACAAGTCAAATTAGTTATACAAACCTATTTCCCTTATAAAATTACATTAAAGTAAATAATAAGTCTTTTGGCTATCACAACATTTTCGGAAAATAATCTGCTTTCATAAGTCTTTCCCCTAACTAAAGAATACAGGGGAAGGTACTCATTCCTTATCACAAGAGAAAACCCCTTTAGATGACAAGAAGGAACATAAGCTAGGGCATTCTTTAATACTCAATTGTCGTGCATGCGATGATCCTGAAAAAATACATATTATTGATTTAGTGAATATTACAATAAATATAACAACATGAATATCTAACATTTCAACAAGGTAAACATAAATCGCATTCATAGTTCCCAAGTTTGCTTCTCCTTCTCCCTTTGCTTAAGTTATATTTTACTAGAAATCTCTTTCCTGATCCAACTATTAATAATTGTTCCCTTGCCACTTTCAACCTTCATTCCAGACTTTATGAATCAAACATGATTATTGATTTTTTTGCTTATCACACTATTACCAGATATCAATTTCACTGGTATCGATCATCATCACCCTATAGGAGTCGATGCAAGGTGATCTCCTTAACCGGGATCCTAACATACACTAAATGTATGCTAGCTAATACATGGTGATCCCCTTACCCGAGATCCTAACATACACTAAATATATGCTAGTCTAATCATGACGATCCCCTTACCTAGGATCCTAACATACACTAAATGTATGCTAGTTTATTCATGGTGACCCCTTTACTCAGGATCCTAACATATACTAAATGTATGCTAGTCCAATTCGTGGCAATCCCTTACTGGATCCTAACATACACTAAATGTATGCTAGTTTAGGCCTCAAATCGCGCTTCTCATATTTCTTTTGTTAGTGATAATTTCATCATTTGGCAATTCACACAACAACTTTTCACCTTGAATACATATACATTCAATAATTCACATTTCACATTGGTAATATAAATAAATCATGGAATACCTAGGAAGTATAGGTGCGATTCACCCTACTTGCAATAGAACTCTACTTGTGCTCCCCTGCTGCTACTGTTGCACCCACGCCTGTGTCCCTCCTGAAATTCACAAGTTTATCTCTTAAATTTTCTCATTCAAGGATATGTTTTATTATAACCATATCAACAACCAATAAGTCTTTCTTTCAGTCATTTCTTAATATTTTATGTTTTTCTCATTTCACCCATTAATATTGTCATTCTTTGTCCAACCACAGTTATCATTTCTTCATATATATATATATATGAATTGTTTCTACTTAAATCTCGAACTATCACTGTCTAGACATTAAACTGTTACTGTCTTATTTTTTATGTTACTATCTAGATATTGAACTGTTACTGTCTCATTTTTTGAACGTTACTGTTTAGATATTGAACAATTACTGTCTCATTTTTTAAACTGTTACTATCTCGTTTTTGAACTGTTACTGTCTAGACATTGAATTATTACTATCTCATTTTTGAACTGTTATTGTCTCGTTTTTGAACTATTACTATCCAATTGTTACTGTCTTATTTTTGAACTGTTACTGTTTCGTTTTTGAACTGTTACTGTCCAACTGTTACTCTCCGACCTCTCCTCAGATTTTTAACTATATCTAGAGTTATAAAACTACGATTCAAGCAAGATTAGTCTTGTTGGAAAGCTAAGACATGAGGCTACAAGTTATCTGAAGGAAGGAGAACCCAGTTCTGCCTCTAAGACAGTCAAAATTTCTCATCAACGAACCAGACCTACTACCCTATAGGGTCTGTCATGACCCAGTCTCGGTTGGTGACCCATAGTTGAAGTTCTATAACTCCAAATTGAGCAAGACCAATTTCATTAGTTAACCAACATCTAAAACTACAATTTCTATAAGGAACCTGATAGAAGAGGAGTACTTATGCTCTATAATTATTCTTATTTTCATTTAGGCCCCATTTTCTTTAAGTGTATTCGTTTTGCCCCCACTTCTTTTTAGTTTAGTTTATTTCTTTTAATTTAATCCAGCCTTGATTTTTTTTTTCTTGGGATTTACATTTATCTTTAGCTATCATGTGAACCTAGGGTAATTTGGGCTTGGAAATATGCCAAACAGAATATGATTCGGTTCAGCCGTTAGTTGAACCCAATGTAAAGTGGACATGACAAATTTGCTAAATCTAATACACTTGGGTTTAACCATTAACTAAACCCAAGATAACGTGAGTCTGGTAGGTTGTCATACCCAATACACGTGTTCAACCATAAGTTGAACTCAAGGTTACATGGGTTTGGAAAATTGTTTGGCTTATTACATGTGGGTACAACCATCAACTAAACCCAATGTAATATGGGTTTGACAATATGTCAGGTCTAATATTTTTAGGTTCAACCATTAACTAAACCCAATGTAATATGAGTTTGATGGATAGCCATGCCTTTTTTATTCGAGTCTGGCCACATGCCAGGTCCAATTTTAGATTAGGTATGTGAATTATTTATGTTAGAGGTAATGATATCTCTACATCTACAGATGTACAAAAGGTCTCTTAAGGTGTTTGCTACACTTAAGATCTCATTAATGATATGTAAGAGATATGTATCTCTCATTAATGTGACCAAAAGCAAAAGGCTTTGTAGTCCTTCATTTCCTTGAAGACAACAAGGTTCAGGGGTTATAAACACCCCTTTAACCACCTAGGTGAGAGGTTCAGAACTTTTTGTACTCTAAAAGCTTACATATATTTCAAAGTATTAATCATCCTTAAAAACAAGAACAAACACTATTGTTCTTGGAATTTAATGATCTTTTCTTTCATTTAATGCCTTTTCCATCTAACTTTATCATCAGAGGGTCATTAAGTCCCACCAATTAGAACTGTTTTTATAGGTACTCAGGTTTTACTATTAATTTGGTACTTCCTAAGCTAAGGAGAAGAAAATTGTATACTTAAATATCTTAATTAACCACTATCCAAAAACCAAAAAAACATGTTCCTTGAAAAAAAGATGGCAATAAAAAAGATGAATATCAAATTTCAAAGAATAAAAAAACATATGAAAAATGAAATCATAACAAAAACCTAAGGAGAGATCTCAGATAAACTAAATAGCAATCAAAAGAATAAATATTAATTTTGAAAGATAAAAAAAATATAAAAAGGATGTAAAATTGAGAATAAGACTTTTTTATTCATTGAATTGTCACTCAAACAATCCAGCTAAATAAAATATCCTTACTAGTAACCCGTATAGTTATAAAACTTGGTTTAAAACTTGAGTTTGATGGATTAGTCTTTTTTACTAGACTGACTATATTGTAAGTAGTTAAGGTGGATTTGACTGGTTAAACTTTTATCTAATCCAGCGTAAAGCCTTGATTTGTATCAATCAATCGCCTGGCAACAAGAACTATATAATTTCTGCTTCAGCTGTTCTTTAATTTTTAATATTGAGGGCGGCCATTTGTTAATGTTTGTGCACATCATGACGATCTTGCCTGTTGTGGTTGTTTCAGTTCATATCTTTTATCAGATGGGTGGCTGAGAGCTTTGTGACCTTCCCTTTTTGACACGCACATTATCATCATTTCCTACCTAACTTCACTCCCACTTCTACCACTAGTAGATAAGGCGTGAGTGGAATTAATACAATTTATTTAATGTATAAAATCAACGCAAAGATTTGGTGATTAAAAAGATTTGAATCTAAAGATGCTTTTTTTTTTTTTTAAAAAAGAAGAAGCTAAAGGTTCTGACTGGTGTCCCATAGGAAGCTTTGCCTCTACAGTTAAGAGCTGGGAATTTTAAGGCGCCAAACTGATGAAACAAGACAACTTCACCACTTTTTTCTGTGTTTCGGACAGACTTCCCATTATTTCCGAAAATTGTACGAATCCCACGCCATTACCTTAGCCAGCTTTGTTCCTTTGTCTCAGTCAATCATGCTATTTGGCGAAGTTAAAGGGGCTAGAAATTATTTAAACCTCTCAAAACTTTTCATTTTATGCCAAGGAACCGATATTTCTTGTCTATTGATTGATCGGTTTAGGCTCCGTTTTCAATTTATTTTTTAAATTGATGTATTTTTATGGTTTTAATATGTTAATGCTAAAATATAATATAAAAAATATCATTTTAATATATAAATTTTCAATTAAAAAGCATTGTGTATGGGCAATATAAAACACATACTACAAAAAAATGAGGCTATTAGCATTAGATTTTAGTAATGGATAATTCAGTTGTTAATTCAGTAATAGATTTGCAATGAATTGCATATATATTATTTTTTAATATAAGCAATAGGCTTAGTAATGGAAAATCCGTTGTTGAAGGCAATATAAAATTTGCAATCGATTATCTGTTGCTGATTGAAAAAATAATTATTTAAATCTTAGTTTAAAACTAAAATTATACATACTGTTGATTAGCTTTGACATTATAAGATCTCAACCGCTAATTAGCTTAAAAGAAAAATTCTAAACATGCACTCTCTCCCCCTCGGAAATATAAACACAACAAAGAAAAAAATAGCCCACTAGAAAATTAACTTGCAGTGGATCTCTTCATCTCCTTTATCCCTAACATCCATAAATCTAGAAAAAATAATTAACTTGCACACTCTCTTCATCGATCTGATTTTTCTTTGTCCCTAACTTTTCTCTTCATCTTCTTCTGTAAAATCCCTAACTTTTATCTTAATAGATTTAATTTTTCTTTGTAAACCATCAAAAACACAGACCCATGGAAACATCCCCCTAGACCCATCATTATCATCATCGAACATCCTAATTTACCCCCTCTCTTTGTATACGGGTTGGGTTTTGCACTCTTCTCTTCAATAATTTAGGTAATTAATTTTAGAATTTATTATTTTCTCTATTGCAATTTAGATTACACTAAAAGGTTTTTACCTAACTTTCCCAATCTCATGTGTTCTTCTCTCGTATAGATTTCATCTCACTCGCCTAGAACTCAAGAACATAGGTAACAAATTTTTTTTGATCGATACTTTGAATAATGATTTTAAGTTGCTCATTCGATAAAATAAAGGGTTTATGAAATGTTTTTACCATAATCTATAACCTAATTATGCATGTTTAATTGAAAATTGATCAAAACCCTCAATTTAATTTCTAGGGTTACGATTCATAAATTGTTTGATAATATCTTTTCTGGGCTTAGGACTATCTTTTTTCTTTTCTTTTTCAATGCGAGTTTGTATAAAAATATTAATTGAATGATTTTCTTTCATTAAATATGATATTGAGTTTCTTTTTGGATGGAAATTATGGGACCAAAATGAAACATGGGAAGCCAATATAAGTGTTCCTGAAAATGACCATGACATTGTAGGTACATGAACTTATAATATATCAATTAACTTTAAATTTATGTCCATAGAATAGTTAATTATTGTTAATTATTAATTGATGTGGAGGTGACAATATACTTTAAGGATATGGTATCCAACATATTGTTGTCAAATTGCCTCATGGAGTTGGACAAATAATTAAAGTTTGTTTAAATTATTTTACATCAGGTACATGTCTTAAATTCAATTTCTATATTTGGACAATGTTATGAACTTTGACTAGAGATTCATGTGGTGCATATTTTATTTTAAAGGATTTTTTAAGTACTAGTAGTTAAGAAAGTATGCTTATTTCTATGACTTTTCGAGTCAGATTTTGAAGCCAACATTTAAAACAATTTATTATATTTCTTTAAGTATACCGAGATGATTTTAGGGGTACGTTTTTTAAATTGACTTAAAAGGAATTTAGTTTTGATCAACAAGTAAGTTGATTGAAGTTCTACCTACTTAGGAGTATTGTGTATTCTTTATGAAAAAAAGATTATTTATATATGATATATAGATGGGGTTAATTTAAGTGTGTAAGGAATACCTAAAAAACATATCCTAGTACTTAACGAAGTTGTTTTGATAATTTATTACATAATGTTTTACTTTTAGATTAAGAAAAATATTAAATTAAATAACACTCTAAAATATTTGTTTCTAAAATGCTTATTGGTGTTATCATATTAATTAGATTAAATGGATGATCGATCGTGGATGTGTTGTCGTCTTATGGATGGTCATCTTCATCCTGAATACATTGCGGGGTTAGAAGATTTATCAATTTTGCATTTTTAATTGATAAAAATTTAATTGGGGGAAAAATTAGATGTCCTTGTGTGAGGTGCAAAAATCAAAATTTTTTAAAGGAAGATGATGTTTGTAAACACCTATTGACAAAAGGTTTTTTACCTTGTTATGAAAATTGAATTGTATATGGGAAGCCTTATGTAGCAGAACCAATATTGGCTGTACCTTTATCTGTTAGGATTAGTCATGTTATAAATGATGTTTGTCTAAAAATCTATATAGGAATTTGGTTATGGATGCAATGGGGGTTAGTGATGCATACTCTAATTATAATGTTTGTAGTCCTGTGATAGCAGAGGAACTTCCAAATCTAGAGGCAATTAGTTTTTTATAAACTTTTGAAAGCCGCGAAGGAGCCTTTGTGGGATGAGTGTACAATTGCTTAATATGAAGTCAACTTTAAATTTGACTCAGACTACCTTCAACAAATTTACTGATTTTACAAATAGTTGCATGCCTAATAATGAAAATTTGGTATCAAATTTTTATGACGCTAAGAAATTTATGCAACCACTTGGACTTGGTTATGAGAAATATGATGTGTGTCCTAATTATTGTACATTGTACTATGATGAAGATGCAATGAAAACAAATTATGATTTTTGTGGAAGTTTACAATATAAACCTAAAAATCCGACTAGTAAAGTGACAATTAAAAAATTGATGTCTTATCGCAAGTGCAGGAGCGTCGAAGTAATAAATAACCCGACAAGAACGTGGTTGAACTATAGGGAGGTGAACTATATAAAATTATAAACAACAAATGAAAAGGAGTTGAAGAGAACTTTTGAGATGTGTTATTGATGTAAGGATTAAACAAGGATAAAACAATTGTCAATGCTAGAGGATCCACTAATGGTATTTTAAATAAGTATATTATAAACTCTTTTTATTACTCAACTAGAAACAACATACAAAGAAGGTTCCAATCGGATTATAAATTATTAACATGATTATATTAATTATCTTACTTGAGTAATGCCAATACTTGTAAATGTGGTTAGGTATTTATGGTGTAACTTATGTTAACAACAAATCAAGTTCCTTTCATAGCACAAGTATCGGTTATACCATATAGTAAACTATGAAAGTCCCAAGTATTTGTTGTACCAAGGGTTGTACAACACAAATCTAGATCAACCATTTAACAAGTAATGTATTAAGAATAAGTACGATAACAAATACAAAACATGGTAGTATCAAACATTAAAGTCCATGTTGAATTTATATTATACTTATTATTACACCATTAATGTACCATTTTCACCTTAATAAAATTAACTTAGTTAAACATAATGAAGAAGAAAAATATAAATAAATAATATAAGAACATAAACATGTTATAAGTTAACTAAGTATAGTAAAGGAAATGAAAAGCATAAACAAGAGATTAATATAACATAAATAAAACTTGAACATTACAAAATACAAAAGAGAGAGTGATCTTGATCTGAACACCAAGATATCTAAATGCATGACAAATGCCTCCTTTTATAGGCTAAAATTCAGAACTATTGATTTGATGACTAATTATTGAGTGGGTGACCACCTCTTGACTTGGTGACAACTATTATCTTCTTGTCTAAACAAAACGTCATTGCTAACGTCAGAATTTGAACAGATGGTCTTCATGAAAGTTATGGGCATTTGTCTCAGCTTTCCAACAAAATAATAATAAGCTCATTTTAACTTCTAGAACTTGAGATATGGGTTGAACACTGAATAATATCTGGGTTGCAAGACAGATTTCGACTTCTCTTTTGTTGCTACAATTTGAACTTGAAAACGGTCCTTTTAAATCTTGGACTCTTCATGAAAGTTTTAGACTTATGTCTTAGCTTTTCATCCATATAAACCAGACCTAAATCCATGTTCTATAGCTTCAGTTATGATCCAATAACCGAATGATGTTCCGGTTTGAATTGACTAGCATCTCTTTTTTAAGCTTAACCCTCTTTTTGTCTTTTCACTTTCAATAGTTAAGCACATTAATAAAACCTTTAAATTGTAAGATATATCTGCATTCAAAATGAGCATTTACCATAAATTAAAGATGTCCTATGTTATTAGACCTGTTATTATAAAACATGCTTAAATTAAGGAATTTAATGATACTTTAAGTGCAATATGATGATATAAAACCTTGATAAAAATACACTTTTAAGTACTAATCATAAAGGTTCCAATAAGGCGGAGAAGCAACTCCAATACTTTCCCTTAACACCAAGGCTTCAGAGACTATTCATGTCTCTATATCATGCCAAAGATATGACATGACATCATTTTAATAAGTCAGATAATAGGGTTATGGTGCACCCATCTAATGGGAAGGCATGTAATGAATTCAATCGTGTCCACTTAAGCTTTGCGTTAGATCCGAGAAATATTTGTCTAGGGTCATGCACTGATGGGTTATGTCCATTTGACATGTCTTCAAATGCATACTCTTGTTGGCTAGTAATTGTGACTATTTATAATTTGTCTCCGTGAAAGTGCATGACCAGACCATTCATGTTTTTGGCAATGATGATTCATGGACCAAAGAATTCAGGGAAAAAACTTGATGTTTTCATTGATGAGTTAAATAATTTATGGTCTGTTGGTGTTGAAACCTATGATGCATATAGAAATGAAAATTTTCAATTAAAAGCAGCTTTGATGTGGACCATTAGTGACTTTTCAGCATATGGCATGTTATCGAGTTGGAGTACTCATGGCAATTTATCTTGTTCTTATTGTATGGAGCATAACAAGGCCTTTAGATTAAAAAATGGAGGGAAAACTATATTTCTTTTTATTATCATGGACAATTCCTACCCATAAACCACCCATATAGATGTCAATCAGATAAATTTTTAAATGAGTAATTGAAAGGCTCCATCCTTTACCTCGTCCATCTAGTTTGAAAATGTTAAACGAAGTGTCCAAGTTTACTGAAGGACATAATGAAAGTTCCTCATATAATGATAAAATTTTTGGCTTTGGTGTTAAACACAATTGGGTGAAACAGAGCATTTTATGGGAGCTTCCATATTGGCATACAAATTTGATTCGTCATAACCTTGATGTCATGCATATTGAGAAAAATTTCTTTGACAACATTTTTTATACAATAATGGATTGTCCTAATAGAAGCAAGGATAATTTACAAGCTAGGTTGGATATTTAGTTGTATTGTAAAAAGCCAAATTTATATTTGCAACAAGATACGAGTGGTCGAGTTTACAAACCTAAAGGCACTTATAATCTACATAAGAAACAACAACAACAAGTTTTGTCATGGATGAAGGAATTGTCATTTCCTGATAGTTATGCTTTAAACATTTCACGATATGTAAAAGAGGTATAATGTAAGGTTCCAGGGATGAAAAGTCATGATTGTCATGTCTTTATTTAAAGGCTTCTTCCAACAGCTTTCCAACCTTATTTACCTAGGCTACTATGGGAGGCATTAACTAAACTGACCATATTTTTTGAGATATTTTTACTAAAACTTTAAATGTCCAACACATGAAGTTAATACATAAGAATATAATTGAAATAATTTGCAAACTTGAAAGGATTTTTCTTCAATCCTTCTTTGACTCCATAGAACACTTGACGATACATCTACCTTATAAGGTAAAAGTTGGTGGACCTGTTCAATATCGATGGATGTATCAATTTGAATGGTATGTTTTCATAATATATTAATTTTATTCCCCTTTATTTTAAAAAAATAAACTAATTGACAAAAATGATATAGGTATATGTTTTACTTGAAGACAAAAGTGACCAATAAAGCTAAAGTTGAGGGTTCCATATGTGAAGCATACTTGATTGATGAAATTACCAATTTTGCATCTCATTATTTTGGTGATGACGTGCAAACAATTTGAAAACAAGTTCCACAAAATGATGATGGTGGCTTTAAAAGTCTAGATGGACAACTTTCTATTTTTTCCTATCTAGAAAAAAAATTATCCAAAAGATTTTATAAAAGACAGTTGTTACATGCTGAAATGCAAATTTTGCATAACTATGTGATAGTTAATTGTCAAGAATTGAAGCCTTCTTTAGAGTAAGTATGAAATATTATTTTGTACTTAATTTATAATCATTTATTATTAACTTTAACATTTTAAAAGTTTAGGCAATGTCGTCAAGAGCTAAAGTTACAACAACCACATGTGAGTGATGTTGAAATTAAAAAATTATGCGAAGAGATCTTTTCAAATTGGTTAAAAAATAATGGAAGTATGTTCATAAAATTAATTTATATTTTAGCTCAATTAGTTACTTTAAAAAATTACTAATCTTTTTTAAAACAATATTTCTTATGGAATTAATTATTATGCTAGGTGGAATACCAATCTAACGGAATTGAAAATCAACTCTTTGGACTTGCTATAGACCCTTTAACTTCAGTGAAATGTTATAATGAGTATTATGTGAATGGTTTTAAATTTCATATTCAAAGTTATGGTCGATTCAAAAAGACCATGAATAGTGGAGTTTGTGTGAAAGGAAGATACTATGATGATAATGAACGTGATTTTTATGGAATGTTTAAAGGAGTTGTTCTATTCAGCTAAAATTTTTGCGGAGTAAGTGCAAATTATTTATGTTTAAATGTAATTGGTATGATACAAAACAAGGGATTAGAGTGCATCATTCAAATGGTTTGGTTGAAATCAAGCATACATCTCGACTACATGGAAATGAAGATTTTGTGTTAGCAAAACAATGTCAACAAGTTTACTATACATATCCACCTGATAATATTATTTCACATTCAAATGAATTTATTATTGCATGTATTTTATTTGTAGGAAAATTATAAAAAGAAAATGATTTCAAAGTATGGATCTAATCAGGAAAATCATCCTTCATTTGATGGAGCAACTTAATGTGTGGCTTCAGGAAGAGTTATAAAGGGTAGTGTATATGATGCACCTTGTATGTCAAAATCTATAGTTAATACAAGTTCATCATCACATTCCTAATCAGTGGAGTCATCATATCCTAGTTCATCTTATCAGGCATTGCAAAAGAAGATAAACAAAAAAGAAAAGGAGATAAAGAAAAAGGATGATTTAATTTTTGAAATGAAACGGTAGATGGATTTTTAATAAAAATCATATAATCAGCAACGGATTTTCCATTGCTGATTGTAAATAATTCAATGGGAAATCCATGGTTGATTCACAAAACTAACAACATATTATTCTGATTTATTAGCAATGGAAAATCCATTGCTAATTTGTGAGTAACAAATTATTCATTGCTGGTAAATTAGCAACGGACAAATCCATTGCTGAAAAATCAACAACAACAAATCTGTATATAATGCTTCCAGTGTTGCTAATTTTGTTGCTAAATGTTTTTAGCAACAAATTTTAGTTTAATTTTCATCGAATTACCTGCTTGCTATATTTTTTTTAGTAAGGCCCCTCATAATTTAGACTCGCTTAAAATATTACATATAGATGATGCATGGCCAATCATGACCTTTATTCCTTGGGAAGCAAGAAAAAACAATACACAACACACACAAATAATACAAACAGCCTTATTCATATAAAGTAGTACATAGCAATGGCCATACTAATAATAATAATGTATCCTTCAGCTACGGTGGTCTCCTTAATTTTAAGGCACGAATCGGAATCCGGCAGGGATGATGTTTGCAACACTCAGGAGGGCACCTAAGGCAGTGTTCCCGATGAACCGTAAGGGTGATAGGAGGCCACCCAGAGCAGGGAGACTAGAGTTGCAGCTGATCAGCGGTGTATCGACCTTCAGGTTGCAGTCGCTCAATACCGAGGAAAGAATATAATTTAGAGGATCCAACAAAATAGAAAACATCCCAGATCCATTAGTGGTTGATGTAGAAACCACATTTCCTCCACATTGCAACTGCACGAGAGCATCTGCAGGAAAAAACCCGTTACTGTAATTACAACTTTATAGGCAAGATAAGAAGAAGAACAAAGTCAAATTATTATTAGATTAGTAATTCAATTTGTGAGACTTTATGATTTGTGAAAATAGACATTAACTTTTTTTTCTTTTTTTCTATATAACAATATTGCTATTAAGGCCGACAACCCCGAAAGCTAGATTAACTCTTGAAATCTTCAGATCTTATATATTAATCTTACACACACACACACACGTTATTAAGGGTTCTCAGATTTCAAGGTTTTGACACGAATTGCATTCCACGATGTCGTATGTGATGAATGGTAACTATGTAATCATGACAATCTGGTCCGAGGATACCTTACTATCGATCAAAAGAAAAAAAAAAAAAAAAGGAAGAGAAATCAGGGCTAGCATACTAGGGAAAACAGGGGTTGCTGTGCCATTAGCACCCATATTGCCATCGGCAGTGCAAAATAGAGTCCCTTGGATGCGGATCAAACCCAGAAGACCGCCAATAAGCCCAAGCTGAGCTTCAGCAACCGGTGCTGCCAATATTGCAGCAATCACGAGAGAAACAAAGAGAAATGTCTTGAAGGCCATGGTCTCAATGGCAGTAGTGATATTAATGCAAGAATTAGTGTATAAACTCAATCTTGATCTTGAAATTGAAGTGATTTTTGAGTCTCGACATCAGCAGCCATTTATAGAACAAGGGAGACCAAGTTGCAGCAGATTTTGCTGACTAACAGCTCTCCTATCTCTTCCTTGTTTGTGGTGATGGCGAGTTTACGTAGGATAATCTGCTGTATGAGCATGAAAAGAAAGAGAACAATTCAGAAATCTTAGGTTTGTCACGAAGCTCTAATTCTTCCTTCCCCGTGTGTGCTTCATCTGTGGTCTTCACCTACAAAACTCCCCCACCCCTAGTTTCATTAGCATGCCTTCTGTCTCTCGAAAAAAGATGAAAGTCTTCTTTTTCTTGCCTCTTTAGAATTTATAGAGTAGAAGGGGCTCCAAACAACTTGCTCTGCGTAGCTGAAACTTGGGGGTTCTCCTATAGAATTGTTCGTCTCCACTTGCTCTGAAAAGTTCATAGATTGGTCCGCAGCTCCATGCTCTAGCATCTAGCTTCTAGCCTTTTTTCTTCCAACTCTTTCTGTCGCCCGAGTTTCGAGTAAAATTCAAATGCAAAAAGTCAGGTTCGAGTAGAGTATGGATATTGATCTACCCAAACCTGCCCTGAAATAAATAAATAACATTAAAGTATGAGAAAATTACATGTATAGCAAGCTAATTATGTACTAAATAGCTGTAAAATATAGCATTCAAGTTCGGGTATAAAAAATCCATACCTGTTCAGACTCGAGTAGTTATTTTAGATTTGGATTCAGGTATAGATAGTATAAAACAGGGATGACAATGTGTACTCGCGGGTGGGATTTCTTGATATCCATACTCTACTTATTATCCATCGAGTTTCAGGTATCAAATAATCATCTATTATCTACTATTATTTATTAATCAATAAAAAAATAAAATACTTTATATGTAAGTGTTTATTATGTCAATACCAAGATATGTATGTATCATATTGTATTAAAAAATCTAAATATTTTAAAAATATATTTATATAATATAAAAATATATTCCACATTAGGTTTGGACGGGTTTCTGGTCATGTTTCACAACATCCATACCCTATCCATTATCCATCGAGTCCAAAAAATATTCATTCATCAAAATCAGGTTGGCATCTATCGAGTTCGGATTAAATTATCATCCCTAATATAAAACCCTGTTGGTTATCTATTGCTATCCCTAATTTCACTTGCTATTTTTTTTATGTTTTAGGACAAGGGATTCAAATTCAGGTATTCCAACTCTTAATTGTTCAATTAAGTTACGTGTTCCTGGTTTTGTGTTTAAAATGTTCTACCTCTTTTTGCACTAATTTTAATCTTTGTAGGTTTGATTTTTATCTTCGATGTTAAATATTACCGTTAAGTCTACAACATCATAACATTAACAAAATTTGAATTATACAATACAAATTATAAAAGTTGAAAAGAAATAATAATGGAACGCAGAAGGAAAAAAATGATAGCAAAAAAAGTTATTTTCATACATATAAATTACAATTTGAATTGGAAAAACAATCAAAACCAAGATTGTCAATTCCGTTTCGGTAAGTGGTTTTTTTTTAATTGGAATGGAATGTTTCGGCGTGCCATTTCGAAGTTATAGTGTTCATATCAAATTCAAGATAAATTAATTATAAAGTATGCAATACAAAACACGATGTCAAACAAATATATTTTTAAATTTTAAAATATTTCTAAATAATAAACATTAAATATATCTTTAACTTAAAGTAATTCAAGTACTTAAACAAAATATCAAAATATTATGAAAGTAAAATGTTTTAACACAAATATTTTAAATATAAAGCTAAGTCAACGTGGTCAAGACTAATGAGATCTAAAGCATCCCTTGTTCTGCTCAAATTCCTGCAAAGTATAAACATGAAAAAAAGAACATGAATATAAACCATATATATTAGTGATAAATCTAATTTTAAAAAATTAATATTATTGTTAATGAAAATAACAATAATAATTTTTAATATTATTATTAATATCATTTTTATTGAAAAAAGTAATTAAAAAAAGCTTTTGATTCTTGGGTGGTGTAATTAATTAAATTGAACCAGGTTCAATTTGATTCAATGGCTTTTCAAGATTAGAACATAATATATGGAATGAAAGCAGAACATTCAGGCCGAAAAATCCGAAACGGACCGAGATTTGAAATGAGATGAAAATTGTTCCATTTTGTTATGTTTTTTGAATAGGTATGAAATGTTTCGGCCATACCAGACGAACAAGACGGAATTGACAAACTTGATCAAAACTAGAAAAAGTAAGGTAAAAAAGGACGGGGACATTTCTAAACATAATCAAGAATGTAGGGACCCTGCATTTAAATCTCTCCCATGTTTGACTCAATGCCATTGAGGCCTAGCTGGTTTCATAATTTCAGTAATTTGAATAATTATGTTCCATTTTCACTTCAAAACAAATCTGTAAAGGTATATATAAAAAAAAGCCCTTAATTTTTTTTTCCACATCATAAAATAGCGTCAAGATTTCTACCTGAAATCCAGGTCTGAATTGAAGGTGTTCAATTACACAATCCAATACAAGAGATCGTCAAAATGGTGAGAGACTTGTGAGAGTTCATGAAGGACATGTTCTTTCATAATTCCTAGCAATAGCAACTTGGTAGAGAAAAAAACCTTCATGAGATGATGTCTTTTCAACTTTGCATCAAAGAACTAAGCAGTCTAGCATCTTTGTAGACAGCAAGTCTAAGAAAGTGATTGTATGTATTTTTATTTATTTATTTATATAACTTAATTATTATTTGACATTCAAATGAATTTATTATTGCATGTATTTTATTTTTAGGAAAATGATAAGAAGGAGATGATTTCAAGGTATGGAACTAATCGGGAAAATCATTCTTCATCTATGTTACAAAGGTTAGGGTATATGGTGCACCTTGTATGCCAAAATCTATAGTGAATACAAGTTCTTCATCACATTCCTACTTGGTGAAGTCACCATATCCTAATTCATCTTATCGAGCATTGCAAAATGAGATAAAGAAAAAAGAAGCGAGATAAAGAAAAGAAATGATTTTATTTTTGAAATGAAACGACAGATGGATTCTATGAAAGAATATCTTATGAGCAATCTTGGATATCATGGTGGGACATCAAACATTGGCCAAGGTATGCCAGCACCTATGGCTCTATCAATGCCGCCACATATGGCTCCCTAGACAATGACACCTATAGATCCCACATCTCCACCAACATATTTGTAAACCTTGGGAAAAAAAATTATATATATAATAAATAAGTAAAAGTGAAGAAATTCATGCATATGGTTAAATAAAAACAGAAATTCAGAAATTTTTGAATATAAATTTCCAAGTGAAATAATTCGAGACATTATAATAAACCCGGTATTGTTGAGGGTTGGATTTAATTAAAGAGAATAATACACTTAAAGGAAAAGGAGGGCCTAAATGCAAATAAGGAAAAATATAGAGTATAAATACTCTCTCCTTACAAAAAAAAAAAAATCTATAGGAACCATAAGGAGAGAAGATAGGGAGTTTTATACCTATTCTTTAGAAATCAAGAGAGAAACACTAAAATTTCAAGAACCCATCCAAGATTAAGAGCTTATAGATGAGATAAACACTTGAGAGCAAAGGATTACCAAGAAATTGAACAAAAAGAAAAGAAAGGAGGGAGTTGAAAATCTTCAACTGGTTCAAGATCAAAATCTTAATTTGTACCGGGTAAGGTATTCTAAACATAATCTTAAAAAAAATTCATTTTTTTTTATTCGATAAAGAATTGATGCCTTGACATTGAATCATAGGTTAGGGTTCTTAGACATAAATTGGAGAAAAAGTACTTATTGTTGAGATTAAGTTCATTCATGTGTATGGTATGTAGTTTATGAAACTATTGTGTGAAGGGGAGGGGGGAGACAACTGGACAAACTTGTCTCCTAACTTTCGATGAGGTTTCTCATAGAAATTGTAGATTTGAATGTCAGCTAACCAAGGAAACTGGTCTTGCTCAATTTTGAGATGTAGAACTCTAGTTATGAGTTACCAACTGAGACTGAGTCATGATTGATTATGTAAGGCACTAGGACTAACTATTTAATGAGTAATTTTGACTATCTTGGAGGCAAAACTAGGTTCTCCTCCCTTCAGAGAACTTGTAGCCTCATGTCTTAGCTGTCTAACGAGATTAATCTCATTAAAAATGAAGTTTTAGAACTTTAGATATAGTTAAAAATATGTTGAGTGTTTGGACAGTAACAGTTGAAAATTAAACAGTAATAGTTGGAAATTAGACAGTAATAGTTGGACAGTAACGGTTGGAAATTAGACAGTAACAGTTCAAAATTAGACAGTAATGGTTGGACAGTAACGGTTGAAAATTGGATAGTAACAGTTCAAAGTTAGACAGTAACAGTACATTTTCACATGAATACTATATATAATAATATAAAAGAATTGTGTCATACGAACACTTGCACATTAAGATACTAACTTTGAAAATGTACATGATATATGCATGTATGATATTATGAGGAACTGAACATGCATAGAAAGTAACATATGAGTAATGGATGAATATGGATTTTCTATAATATCGGCTTGAAGGAATCGTAACCAAAAACTTCCTTATGATTCAGGATGAACAACCAGGATTGGATATTTTGTTGGGGGAGGTCGCGAGACAAGCAAAGGAGGTGCATGATTTTCCTCCTATTTGCACTTAAAATTCTTCTAGTGAATGCAATTACAATAAATGTCATGTTCAATGTATATAAAGTCTAGCTTAAATACAAGATTAGCTTCGGCTAATGGCATCCGTGATAGGATTGCCGGGAGATGATTTACAAGATTAGCTTTGGCTAATTGAGTTTAAAAGACTTACAAGCAAAATATAAGTTCTTTGTTAGAATTCTTATGGATCCGATAGAAAGTTAATACTTCATTTGCATTCATTACATGAGCGCATATATATATTCTTTATCAACATAATGGTATATTTATTTATGTAACAGGTTCATCAAATATCCAGGAAGATCATTAGTTTAGGACTCTACTTTGTGAAGCTTATGTAAATATTTAACTTAAAACAAAACGGAATTAACGTGTTTATGTAGTATACTTTTGTGTAAACCTTGATGTATTTACAAAGGTTCAGCTGAGCATATAGTATTTTAGTTATCTTGTAATTAACCATTTTGAAATATTTAATAACACTTCTTATATTGTAAATACTTTCTTTACATGTTAGTATTCCTTTTCTTTTAAATTCTATGATATGATGTGTTGGACTATGTTCATATTGAACTAATGATGTGGTACAACTAGTTCGTTTGGTGAAAAGTATGAGAGAAATGGGTTGTGAACCCTACTCAGGTGAACAGAATGCTGAAGTGGTGGGAAAGTGGATTAGAAAGGTGGGAAAAACCATGATTCAAATTAAGATACCACATGATCTGCAGGTAGATTGTGCTACTCAATTACTATCAGACGGTGCTATGACTTGGTGGGAGACAGTTTAGTTGAGGAGGGCTATAGAAACCCTATCCTGGGATGATTTCAAGATAGAGTTTAAGAATCAATATTACTCCAAATATCATCGAAAGATGAAGGAACAAGAATTCCTAGCCTTGAGACAGGAGGGAATGCCAATACTTGAGTATGAGAGACGATTTCATGACCTCTCACTATTCTCACCATATTATGTCCCATCAGAACAACACATGATAGAAAAGTAAAGGGATGGCTTCAGACAAAAATTAAAGCAGGGGTTGATTGCTTTGCAATTCAGGACAGTAAGGGAATTGATTGAAGCAGCACAAGCCTTGGAGGCTTGTATGGAAGAAGGCCAACAGAGTCATAGGGTTGTAGGAAAATGAAAGGATATGGAACTTTTAGGCAGGCCACCGCTTCCAAACAAAGGTAGAGGCGAACAATTCCTTCAATTCAAAAAGAAAAGGGGGACGTTAACTAGTTTCCAACAGGATATCGGTGGGAGGACGGGAAGTGGTCAGACCCATTCCAGGGCTATAGCTACAAGGGGACATAATGATCAAAAGGAAATTGGCTACCCTCAATGTGCTCAGTGTGAACAAAGACACCCCGGGAGTTGTATGGTTTCTCCTGGACAATGCTATATATGTCGAGGAGAAGGTCATAAGTGGAAAACCTGTTAGTACTTGGGAAGAGGATGTCATCACTGTGGTGAGAAGGGTCACTTTAAAAAGGAATGCCCCCAATTAAACACTGAGCAACATAGGTAGCAAAGTCAAAGTCATCAGCAATCTATCACGGTAAACAGACCGGGAAGGTCGACTCAGTCAGGAGCTAACTCAAATAGGGAATGACTCAGAGTGCAAAATGAAAGGGTTCAAGGAAGGGTTTTCCATATGACCCAAGAGGATGTCAGAGCAGCATCAGATGTGGTGGTAGGTATGCTGCAAATGAATGACTATCAAATGCATGTTTTGGTTGATTCTGGTGCCACTCACTCTTTTAGAGAAAATAAAAATGTAGCCAAATTGAGTAAGGAAACAAAAAGGGTAAAGAAAGGATTTATTATTGGGTCACCTTTGGGTGAAACTATGAAAACAAATGTTGTATTTGAAGGGGTGGGAATTAACATGAATGGGTGTGAACTAAAAGCATATTTAATACCCCTAGAATTAAGTGATTTTGATATAATTCTAGGTATGAATTGGTTGGGAAAAAATAAGGCTCGTCTAGACTGTTTCACAAAAACAGTAACCTTCCAAGGGGCTAAAGGTGAAACAATGGTCTTTAAGGGGGAGAAAATTTCCAACTTTACAAATATGATCTCGAGTATGGTTGCGAGACAACTACTAAAGAAAGGTTTTACAACATACCTTGCCTATATGATAAATTTGAAAAATGGTAAAATAGGAATGTCTGACATTCCAATTGTGAGGGAATTTCTAGATGTATTTCTAGAAGAATTGCCAGGACTGCCCCCAGAAAGAGAAGTTGAAGTCACCATAGATATATTGCTTAGGATGTCTCCTATAACCCAACCACCGTATAGAATGGTCCCAAAAGAATTGGATGAGTTGAAAATTCAATTGTAGGAGCTTTTAGAAAAAGGGTTCAAACGACCAAGCAATTCACCTTGAGGGACACCTGTATTATTTGTGAAGAAGAAAGATGGAACATTGAGGCTTTGCATAGATTACTGTCAGCTGAATAAAGTGATGGTGAAGAACAGAAATCCACTTCCGCGGATAAATGATTTGTTTGATCAGTTGAGGGTGCCAAAATATTCTCAAAGATTGATTTAAGATTAGGATACTACCAAATACAAATCAAGGGGCAAGATGTGTCGAAAACTGCCTTCAGAACTCACTACGGGCACTTTGAGTTCTTGGTGCTACCCTTTGGATTAACTAATGCTCCAGCACTTTTTATGGATTTAATGAACCGAGTATTCCAAGCATACCTTGATAAGTTTGTTGTTGTATTCATCGATAACATCTTGGTTTACTCCAAATCCTATGAGAAGCATGAACAACACCTAAGACAGACACTACAGACTCTGAGGAGCCGCTAGTTGTATACCAAGTTGGATAAATGTGACTTCTGGTTAAAAAAAGTTACCTTTTTGGGGCATGTAGTGTCTTCAAAAGGCATTTTTATGGACCCTCAAAAGGTGGAAGCAATTTTGAGATGGGGAAGGCCTACTAAGGTAATTGAAATTTGTAGTTTTCTCGGATTGGCAGGGTATTATAGAAGATTTATCAAAGGGTTTTCAACGATAGCAACTCCATTAACACAACTCACTAGGAAGAATATAAGATGGGAGTGGTCAAAGGAGTGCGATGAGAGCTTTTAAGAATTGAAGAGAAGGCTTACTACTACCCCCGTGCTAATCCTTCCATCTGGAACAAAAGGCTTTGTAGTCTACAGTGATGCCTTAAGAAAAGGATTGGGTTGTGTTCTAATGCAGCATGAAAAAGTAGTTGCCTATGCATTGAGAAAACTGAAGACTCATGAAGTCAATTATCCAGTTTATGACTTAGAATTGGCAGCAATAGTTTTTGCTTTACGAGTATGGAGGCATTACTTATATGGATCCCAGGTCTAAATTTTCGTGGATCATAAGAGCCTTAAATATCTGATGTCGTAGAATGAGTTGAATATGCGACAACAGAGATGGGTAGAATTAATTAAAGACTACGACTGTAATATAGATTACTATCCAGAAAAAGTGAATGTAGTCGCGGATGCTTTCAGCCATAAAGACAAGGTGATTAAGGGTGGACCAACGACTTGGAATAAGGAAACTATGGTTGAGCTAAAGAGGTTGGGGACAATATTAGATGTGAGTCCGGAAGGATCCTTAGTGGCTCAATTAAGGGTCAAGTCAGGATATCGAGAGCAAATATTAAAGGCACAACAACATGATGATGAGGTGTCAAAAGTGAGAATCAAACTGGAATCGGGAGGTGAAACACTTTTTCGAATGGGTGATGATGGAATAGTGATGTTGGGGGGATGTATGTATGTGCCAGACAACAAAGCCCTTAAACAAAAGTTACTACGAAAAGCTCATGAGTCTAAGTTCAATGTACATCGAGGTAGTACTAAGATGTACCAGGATATGAAGCAGTACTACTGGTGGCCAAATATGAGAAAAGAAGTGGCTGGTTACGCGGCAAAGTGTAGTATTTTCCAACAAGTAAAAGTAGAACACCGAAAACCGGCAGGGTTATTACAACCATTACCAATCCCTGAGTGGAAGTGGGAGATGATCATAATGGACTTTATGTCGAGACTACCCAGAGGAAAGAGGGGAAATGATGCAATCTTGGTCATTGTGGATCTACTAACTAAGTCTTCCCTTTTCCTACCAATAAAGATGACATACTTGTCTACTAAATTTTGATGAGATTTCGGGTTGGAGAATGAGGGGATTAGGATCGGGTTTCTCCTAGAAATTGTAGATTTGAATGTTAGCTAACCAAAGAAACTGGTCTTGTTCAATTTAGAGATGTAGAACTACAGTTATGGGTTACCAACTGAGACTGGGTCATGACTGATTATGTAGAGTAATAGGACTAACTATTTTATGAGCAATTTTGACTATCTTGGAGGTAAAACTGGGTTCTCCTCCCTTCAGAGAACTTGTAGCCTCGTGTCTTAACTTTATAACAAGACTAATGTCACTTAAAATGAAGTTTTAGAACTTTAAATATAGTTAAAAATCTGGTGAGTGTTTGGACAGCAACAGTTGAAAATTAGACAGTAACAGTTGGACAGTAACGGTTGAAAACTGGACAGTAACAGTTCAAAATTGGACAGTAACAGTACACTTTCACGTGAATACTATATATAAGAATATAAAAGAATTGTGTCATACAAACACTTGCACATTGAGATACTAACTCTGAAAATGTACATGATAGATGTATGTATGATATTATGAGGAAATGAACATGCATGGAAAGTAATATGTAAGTAATGGAAGAATATGGATTCTCTATAATATCGGCTTGAAGGAATCATAAACAAAAACTTCCTTATGATTCAGGAGGAGCAACCAAGATTGGATCTTCTGTTAGGAGAGGTCTCGAGACAAGCAAAGGAGGTGCGTGATTTTCCTCCTATTTGCACTTATACAATTTAAAATTCTTTTGGTAAAGGTAATAACAATAAATGTCGTGTTCAATGTAAATAAAGTCTAACGTAAATACAAGATTAGCTTCGGCTAATGTCATCCATGATAGAATTGCCGGGAGATGATTTACAAGATTAGCTTCGGCTAATGGCATCCGTGATAAGATTGCCAGGAAATGAATTACAAGATTAAACTTTGCAAGGTTACGTAGTTCATGCAAGTAAATTAGAGTATTCAAATTAAGAGTATACAAATGAGTGTTAATTGGGTTTAAAAGACTTACAAGCAAAATATAAGTTCTTTGTTAATATTCTTATGGATCCAATAAAAAGTTAATTCTTCATTTGTATTCATTACATGAGCATATATATATATTCCTTATCAACATAATAGTATGTTTATTTATGTAACAGGTCCATCAAATATCCAGGAAGATTATTAGTTTAGGACTCTACATTGTGAAGCTTATGTAAATATTTAACTTGAAACAAAAGGGAATTAACATGTTTATGTAGTATACGTTTGTGTAAATCTTGATGTATTTACAAAGGTTCAACTGAGCATGTAGTATTTTAGTTATCTTGTAATTAACCCTTTTGAAATATTTAAGAACACTTCTTATATTGTAAATGCTTTCTTTGCATGTTAGTATTTCTTTTCTTTCAAATTTTATGATATGATGTGTTGGACTATGTTCATATTGAACTTACTCGTAGGATATATATATATATATATATATATATATATATATATATATATATATATATATATATATATAATAAGTGGATTGTATGAGGTGTGGAATTATGAGGTTTGATGTAAGGTCCGGAATTATGGACCTTGTGATGATGGGTTGATTGAGTAAATTGATAGTAGTCGATAACTTGAGATGTCCAAAATGCAAATGAAACTCTGTTGAATTTTTGAAAATGAAAACAAAAAAATTACCCTCAAATAAAAAGGATATGTTGGGATCTTTTAACATTGATCGAGTCGTACACTTCGGATTGTTACAATATTGGCCTACACCTCGACCATCATATCATAATTCATCTTATGTTGATCCATAGTATCATGGTTTGTCTCCACAACAAGCACCATAATTCTATCTTTTTATTGTATTTTGGCTTATTTGCATCAGTGCAAGTTTAACTAAATTTTTAATTATATTATGAATTTTATTTTTATTCAATTTATTATTGGCGATAAAGTAATTTTAAATAATAATTTATGTTTTTTTATATATATTATACAACTTTCAAAATATCCATTAAATAATTAATAAAAAAATTAAAAGTCATTTGGATAAAAATTATAAATTAATTTAATAAAAATCATATCATCAGCAACGGATTTTCCGTTGCTGGTTGTAAATAATTCAATGGGAAATCCATGGTTGATTCACAAAACCAACAACAGATTCTTCTGATTTATTATTAATTTATTGTGAGCAATAAATTACTCATTAGTGATAAATTAGCAACGAACAAATCCATTATTGAAAAATCAACAAAAACAAATCTGCATATAATACTTTCTATGTTGCTAATTTTGTTGCTAAATGTTTTTAGCGACAAATTTTAGTTTTATTTGCATCAAATTACTTGTTACATTTTTTGAGTAAGGCCCCTTATAATTTAGACTCGCTAAAATATTATATATAGATGATGCATGGCCAATCATGACCTTTATTTCTTGGGAAGAAAGAAAAAACAATAAACAGTACACACGAATAATACAACGGCCTTATTCATATCAAGTAGTACATAGCAATGGCCACACTAATAATAATAATGCCGCCTTCAGCTACGGTGGTCTCCTTAATTTGAAGGCACGAATCGGAATCCGGCAGGGATGATGTTTGCAACACTCAAAAGGGCTCCTAGAGCAGTGTTCCCGATGAACTGTAAGGGTGAAAGGAGGCCACCCAGAGCAGGGAGACTGGAGTTGCATCTGATCAGCGGTGTATCGACCTTTAGGTTGCAGTCGCTCAATATCGAGGAAAGAATATAATTTAGAGGATCCAACAAAATAGAAAACATCCCAGATCCATTGGTGGTTGATGTAGAAACCACATTTCCTCCACATTGCAACTGCACGAGAGCATCTGCAAGAAAAAATCCGTTACTGTAATTACAACTTTATAGGCAAGATAAGAAGAAGAACAAAGTATAATTATTATACTAGGGAAGAGAAATCAGGGCAAGGTTAATTATATAAATTATAAACAACAACAATAATAATAAAGAAGTTGATGAGAACTTTGAAATGAAAGATTAATGTAAGGATTAAACAATAATAAAAACAAATATCAAGGTTAAAGGATCTACTAATGGTATTTCAAACAAGTATAATATTAACTCTTGTTACTCAACTGGAAACCACACATAAAGAAGGTTCAAATCGGATGATTTGTCATTAATAGCTCATTATAAATTGTTAACATAATCATATTAATTATCTTATTTAAGTCACACCAAACTTTTAAATATTATCAGGAATTCATGATGCTAACTTATGTTAACAACAAATCAAGTTCCTTTCATAACACAGGTGTAGGTAATACCATACGGTTGGACTATGTTAGAGAATAATATAAATCATATCCTAGGACCTCACCTAACAGCTTAAACTTTTGAGTTGAGATGGTTCTTTGACATGGTATCAGAGCCTTGATGACCCAGTGGTCACGAGTTCGAATCTCACCATCCCTATTTATTTGATAAAAATTAAACACAAGGTAATGTGGGCCTGTGCAAGTTTCAAGCCCAAAGGGCTTTCACTTGAGGGGGGGTGTTAGAGAATAATATAAATCATATCCTAGGACCTCACCTAACAGCTTAAGCTTTTGAGTTGAGATGGTTCTTTGACAGACTATGAGAGTGCCAAGCATTTGTTGTACCAAGTGTTATACAACACAAATCTAGATTAACCATTTAACAAGCAAGGTATTAAGAATTAGTAAGATAAAAAGAAAAGACATGTTAATATTAAACATTTAGGTCCATGTTGAGTTTACAATATACTTATTCTTACACCATTACCGTAACCTTTTCACCTTGACATAATGAACTTAGCTAAACATAATGAAAAAGAGAAACATAAATAAACAAAACAAGAACATAAATAAGATACAAGTTAACTAAGTAAAGGAAAAGAAATGAAAAGCATAAACAAGATATTAATGAAAGCAAAACTTAAGAATTACAAAAAATATAAAGAGAGAGAGCAAGAAGAAGTTCTTGATCTGAACAACCAAGCCCCTAAATGCATGGCAAATGCTAATGATTTGATGACTAATTGTTGAGTGGGTGGTCAACTCTTGACTTGGTGAAAATCCTTATCTTCTTGTCTGAATAAAACATCATTGATAGAATCAGAATTGGATCCACCTATTTATGAAAGTTAGCAAATTGTCTTAACTTTCCAAGGAAAAAAATTGAGGTCATTTAGACTTCTAGAACTCAAAATATAGGTTGAACATTGAACAGTGTTTGGGCTGCAGGACAGATTCAGACTTCTCCGTTATTGCTATAATTTGGGCTTGAAAACTGCCTTTTTTGATCTTGGCCTTCACATGAAAATTGTAGGCCTATGTCTTACTGAATTTGTGTTAAAATTTGACATCATTTGGACATCTAGAACTCAATATATGACCCAATTACCGAACAATGTTCCAGTTTGGACTACACCAACATCTATTTTCTAAGTTTGACCCTCTCTTTGTCCTTTCAATTTCAATACTTGAACTCATCAATCAATCCTTTCATTTATGTGATAGGCCTACATTTAAGATGAATATTTACCATAAATTAAAGGTATCTTATATTATTAGGTATGTTATTATAAAACATGATTTAGTTAAGGAGTTATTGATACTTTAAGTGCAAAATGATGATATAAAACATTGATAAAAATGCATTTCTAAGTATTAATCAATGAGAGACTTGTGAGAGTTCATAAAGGTTTAAAAAAATACCCTAATTTTAGTTTTATTTGCATCGAATTACTTGCTACATTTTTTGAGTAAGGCCCCTTGTAATTTAGACTCGCTAAAATATTATATATAGATGATGCATGGCCAATCATGACCTTTATTTCTTGGGAAGAAAGAAAAAACAATAAACAGTACACACGAATAATACAACGGCCTTATTCATATCAAGTAGTAAATAGCAATGGCCATACTAATAATAATAATGCCGCCTTCAGCTACGGTGGTCTCCTTAATTTTAAGGCACGAATCGGAATCCGGCAGGGATGATGTTTGCAACACTCAGGAGGGCTCCTAGAGCAGTGTTCCCGATGAACCGTAAGGGTGATAGGAGGCCACCCACAGCAGGGAGACTCGAGTTGCAGCTGATCAGCGGTGTATCGACCTTCAGGTTGCAGTCGCTCAATACCGAGGAAAGAATATAATTTAGAGGATCCAACAAAATAGAAAACATCCCAGATCCATTAGTGATTGATGTAGAAACCACATTTCCTCCACATTGCAACTGCACGAGAGCATCTGCAGGAAAAAACCCGTTACTGTAATTACAACTTTATAGGCAAGATAAGAAGAAGAACAAAGTTTAATTATTATTAGATTAGTCATTCAATTTGTGAGACTTTATGATTTGTGAAAATAGACATTAACTTTTTTTTTCTTTTTTTCTATATAACAAGATTGCTATTAAGGCCGACAACCCCGAAAGCTAGATTAACTCTTGAAATCTTCAGATCTTATATATTAATCTTTTACACACACGTTATTAAGGGGTCTCAGATTTCAAGATTTTGACACCAAAGATTTCTTGAATTGCATTCCATGATGTCGTATGTGATGAATGGTAGCTATGTAATCATGACAATCTGGTCCGAGGATACCTTACTATCGATCAAAAGAAAAAAGAAAAAAGAAAAAAAAAAAGAAAAGGAAGAGAAATCAGGGCTAGCATACTAGGGAAAACAGGGGTTGCCGTGCCATTAGCACCCATATTGCCATCGGCAGTGCAAAATAGAGTCCCTTGGATGCGGATCAAACCCAGAAGACCGCCAATAAGCCCAAGCTGAGCTTCAGCAACCGGTGCTGCCAATATTGCAGCAATCACGAGAGAAACAAAGAGAAATGTCTTGAAGGCCATGGTCTCAATGGCAGTAGTTATATTAATGCAAGAATTAGTGTATAAACTCAATCTTGATCTTGAAATTGAAGTGATTTTTGAGTCTCGACATCAGCAGCCATTTATAGAACAAGGGAGACCAAGTTGCAGCAGATTTTGCTGACTAACAGCTCTCCTATCTCTTCCTTGTTTGTGGTGATGGTGAGTTTACGTAGGATAATCTGCTGTATGAGCATGAAAAGAAAGAGAACAATTCAGAAATCTTAGGTTTGTCACGAAGCTATAATTCTTCCTTCCCCGTGTGTGCTTCATCTGTGGTCTTCACCTACAAAACTCCCCCACCCCTAGTTTCATTAGCATGCCTTCTGTCTCTCGAAAAAAGATGAAAGTCTTCTTTTTCTTGCCTCTTCAGAATTTATAACGTAGAAGGGGCTCCAAACAACAACTTGCTCTGCGTGGCTGAAAATTGGGGGTTCTCCGGTAGAATTGTTCGTCTCCACTTGCTCCGAAAAGTTCATAGATTGGTCCATAGCTCCATGCTGTAGCATCTAGCTTCTAGCCTTTTTTCTTCCAACTCTTTCTGTCTCCGTGAGGGCATTCAGAATACAATATGCCCTTACATGTAAATAATATCAGATTCATCAGAGAGTAATATAAATTATATCTTGAAATTTTATATAATAACTTAAGTTATTGGGTTGAGATGGTTATTTAACATAGTATCATAGACTTGATAATTAAGCAGTTACTAGTTAGAATCTCACCATCCCCATTTATTTGATAAAAATTAAGCACAAGGTAATATAGATTTGTGCAAGTTTCAAGTCCAAAACGTTTTCACTTGAGAGGGTGTGTTAGAGAATAATATAAATTATATCTTGGAACCTTACATAACAACTTAAGTTATTGGGTTGAGATAATTCTTTAACAGGATTTCATAGCTTTTTTTGTTGGGTGTGATAGTTTTATTAGTTGTCATGTTAGAACTAATAGCAAAGCATATCATTCCAAAGAATACGGTATTTGGGTTATACTTACGATGACAGTTTTACCTATGGTTACTAACTCGAATCAACTGAAATAGAAAATTTTTAAACCCAATCGAGTTTCGAGTAAAATTCAAATGCAAAAAGTCAGGTCCGAGTAAAGTATGGATATTAGTCTGCCCGAACCTGACCTCAAATAAATAGATAACATTAAAGTAGTTATTTTAGTTGTAAAATAGAAATTTACATGTATAGATTATAAAATACAAATATAATTTCAAACATGTATAATTTCAAATTTTAAAATTTTTCTATATATATATATATATATATTCAACAAACATAATTCAAATTCAAGATAAATTAATTATAAATTATACAATACAAACACAATGTTTTAACATAAATATTTTACATATAAAGCTAGTTCAACGTTATCAAGGCTAATGGGATATAAAGCATCCCTTATTTTGCTCAAATTCCTCCAAAATATAAACATGAACAAAAACAACATGAATATAAACAATATATATTAGTGATAAATCTAATTTTAAAAAATTAATATCATTATTAATGAAAATAGTAATAATAATTTTCAATATTATTATTAATATCATTGTTATTGAAAATAGTAATTAAAAAAAAAGCTTTTTATACTCGGGTGGTTTAATTAATTAAATTGAACTAGGTTCAATTTGATTCAATGGCTTTTCAAGACCAAAACGGAAAATGTGGAATGAAACCAGAACATTCCGGTCCAAATTTAGTCAAAAACTCTAGAATGGACCGAGATTTGAAAGAGATGAAACTTGTTCTGTTTTGTTAAGTTTTTTGAATAGGTATGAAATGTTTCAGCCATTCTAGACAAAATAGAACGGAATTGACAACCTTGATCAAAACTAGAAAAAGTGGGTAAAAAGGGTTGGGGATGTTTTTAAACATAATCAAGAATAACACAGTCCAATATAATAAAAAACATAATTTTGTTTTCCACATCATAAAATAGCGTCAAGATTTCTAGCTAAAATCCAAGTCTGAATTGAAGGTGTTGAATTACACAGTCCAATACAAAAGATCGTCAAAATGGTGAGTGACACGACCAAAATATTGATGTCTTCTCCCAAGTGCAGGATTGTCGAAGTAATAAATAACCTGGCAAGGCCGGGGTCGAACCACAGGAAGGTTAATTGTATAAATTATAGACAACAATAACAACAACAACAACAATAATAATAAAGAAGAAGTTGATGAGAACTTTGAAATGGAAGATTAATGTAAGGATTAAATAATAATAAAAACAAATATCAAGGTTAGAGGATCCACTAACGGTATTTCAAACAAGTATAGTATTAACTATTGTTACTCAACTGGAAACCACACATAAAGGAGGTTCCAATCGGATGATTTGTCATTAATAGCTCATTATAAATTGTTAACATGATCATATTAATTATTTTATTTAAGTAACACCAAACTTTTAAATATCGTCAGGAATTCATGATGCTAACTTATGTTAACAACAAATCAAGTTCCTTTCATAGCACAGGTGTACGGTTGGGCTATGAGAGTACCAAGCATTTGTTGTACCAAGTGTTATACAACACAAATCTAGATTAACCATTTAACAAGCAAGGTATTAAGAATTAGTAAGATAAAAAGATAAGACATGTTAATATTAAACATTAAGGTTCATGTTGAGTTTACAATATACTTATTTTACACCATTAGCCTTTTCACCTTGACATAATGAACTTAGCTAAACATAATGAAGAAGAGAAACATAAATAAACCAAGTTAACTAAGTAAAGGAAAGGAAATGAAAAGCATAAACAAGATATTAATAAGCAAAACTTAAGGAGAGAGAGCAAGAACAAGTTCTTGATCTGAACAACCAAGCCCCTAAATGCATGGCAAATGCCTCTTTTTATAGGCCAAAATATGGAATAATTGATTTGATGACTAATTGTTGAGTGGGTGGCCAACTCTTGACTTGGTGAAAATCCTTATCTTCTTGTCTCGATAAAACATCATTGCTAGAATCAGAACTGGATCCACCTATACTTATGAAAGTTATAGCAAATTATCTTAGCTTTCCAGAAAAAAAATTGAAGTCATTTAGACTTCTAGAACTTGAGATATGGGCTGAACACTGAACAGTGTCTGGGCTGCAGGACAGATTCGAACTTCTCCGTTGTTGCTATAATTTGGACTTGAAAACCGCCTTCTTAGATCTTGGACTCCATATGAAAGTTGTAGGCCCATGTCTTACTGAATCTGTGTAAAAATTTGAGATCAGTTGGACATCTAGAACTCAATATATGACCCAATTACCGAACAATAGTTTGGACTGCACCAACATAAGTTTGACCCTCTCTGTCTTTCAATTTCAATACTTGAACTCATCAATCAATCCTTTATTTATGTGATAGGCCTGCATTTAAGATGAACATTTACCATAAATTAAAGGTATCTTATATTATTAGGTATGTTATTATAAAACATGATTTAGTTAAGGGTTATTGATACTTAAAGTGCAAAATGATGATATAAAACCTTGATAAAAATGCACTTTTAAGTATTAATCACACCCCCCAACCAGCTTATTACTAGTCCCTAGTAATCAAAGCGTTAAAATAGAAAAACAATTTGCAAGTTCCACAAAGCAAGACATTCATCATTCAACTTCCATTAATTTATCCAGATAAACAAACACTCATTAAATTTATATTCTTGCTTCATATATCTTAAATAATATATCAATAAACCTTCTTTTTATGTGCTCAATGTATGAAAACATAGATGATGGGGCTGTTGTTGGAAGAAAACAATATTGTGTTATAATGTTAAGGTTAACTTCCTTGGGTTGGGATTGTTATTTATTTATTTTTTTTGTTTTTTTTGTTTTTTTTATTTATATACACATACAACATAATGCATCTTTAACCCATGTAACGAGTTTTCGGCTAATGACTCCCAGACCAGTTGGTCTTAGGGCATTAGATGTTGAGACACCCCTACGAGCTTAGTAACTCGGGTTGCAGATACTGATACGTAGATAGTGCAATGTTTGATTCCCTTAAGCTTTTCTCCTTAACCCATGTAACAAGCTTTGGGCCAATAGCTCCCAAGTCAGTTGACTTTAGGGTATTAGGTGTTAAAACACCCCTTCAGGCTTAATTGCTTAAGTTAGGGAGGCTACGAAACCAAAGTTATCTACGTTTTTATTATCATCAATATTATATTTCTTTCTTTTTTTTGCAAATTATATACTATCAATTTCCCTTAGTTGTTATCTTTAACAAAAGAACATAAATAATATAATAATCCAATGTGCAACCCACAATCATATGTTAAAGTGTGTGTGTGAAAATGAAGATTTAAGAATACTTGTTAAATGAGCATATGAGCAGAATCAAGTGATAACAATACGAGAGTTTGTAAACCTGAATATTTCAAGAAGTATTCAGATAAACCTTGTTAAGAATGTTTACTAAAATGCGTTTCAAGAGTCACTTTAACAAAAGAACTCTTTTTACTCTGTCATCCTAGTAACAACAGTTTTGCAAACGGTTTATGAAATAGAAAACACAATTTTTTTTTTTAATATATCAACTACTACCCTTTCCCCCCAAACAAAATGAGACATTGTCCTCAATGTCTTAAGGTGGAAAGATAGAGTATAGAAGACATCACCTGAAATAGCAAATACTGACAAACCTGAAACACACTTAAACAAATATAAGAAACAACAAAACACAATAATAAAACCAAAAGACACAAATTTTTACAAACGCAGGCTCAAATCCAATCTAATCTTCTTACAGCTTTCCTTAGTTGACCAATTAATGCACCTCATGGAGGGATTAATTACAGGGATGAAAGATTGTAGTTGGTCAATCAATTGTTCAGTAGTAGCAGCAGAGATTATGATTTGTCGTGCCGAAGATGTTAGAAATTCATGTTCCACAACATGATCAAGAAAAGACAACAACTTATCATAAAAACCATTAACATTTAACAAACCTATGGGTTTATGTTGAATGTGCAGTTGAGCCTAAGAGGAAATATGAAAGATCTCTTCCAATGTGCCCAGACCACCTGGTAAGGCAATGAAGGCATCGGCATGGTTAAACATTGCATTCAGTCGATCAGATATTGTGGGGACCTGTAATTCCTCACCAATTGTTTTTCAAATGATGTCCCCTTGTGCTAAAGCTTTGGGGACAACCCCTAAAACTTGACTACCTCCTAAAAATACAGCTATTGACACTCCCCCCATTAACCCAAGACTGCCTCCTCCATACACTAAATGAATATTTCGCTCACCTAGTACCTGACCAAGATGATTTTTTAATTCTAAAAACTCTTTTTCTTTCCCAGGATTGGATCCACCGAAAACACAAATATTGTTTATGTGATGACTTAAGGAACCTGCCATTTCTACACACTTCTATATTTAATGAATGTGTGGGTTGAGTAGAAATGAAGGGAAGGAGGAGAAGAATTTATAGATGAGAAATTAAAAATGCAATCATATCACCTATATGTAAGCCAGTTGTAGTCTCACTCTCTCTCTTTATTTATTTATTTATTTTGAAAAAGCATGTGTATGTACAGGTAGTTGTCATTGTGGCTCACATCTTTCCTTGGTTTTATGTCCAAGAACGGCTTAAACACCCTCTATGGGTCGGGGATAGGCTTCCCATCCAGTTTTCTTAAAAACTGGCAAATAGGGTCTTTTTTAGTCAGATTCCCAAGACTAAGTCGTGCATGTTCTTTATGGAATTGTGGCCATAAATCATGAATTGCACGATGCACATCTCCACTAGGGTGCATCTCAAGAGTCAATAGAAGATTATTTAAAGACCTCTTACTCAGGCCATTCTTAATTAATTGTATTTTATCTTTACGGTTAACAGATACCATTGCTAAAGAACAACATGTTGCATTACAAGTCCATCTAGCACATCTGTGACAGACTTTGAGTCATTTTGCACGACGTTTCTTTGCAAAAGTGTTTTTACATGTTCCAAGCATGTGTGAAATGAAATAATTGGAGGACTTACCTAATAATCGAACCTTTTCTTCAATCAACCAACAAATATCTTCAGGAATTCCATGATTCATTAACAACCTCAATCTTGCACATCTAGCACGGTAAATTTTTGTAATCGCATTCTGAGGCAGAGCGAGAAAATACTTTTTCAATTTTTCAAGAGTGGTGTCCATTTTCAAATGAGAATTGGAGGAGACATTCAAAGAAAAGAGCAAAGAATTGCACAAATATATACAAAGATATCAGTTACCATAGGAAACTAAAAGAACCGACTTAAGAGTCACGGAGTACCGTTATCCGCCATTTAACCGGGGTGAGAGACTAGCAAAAAAAAGTCACACAAAAACAATGTGAGAAAAAGAATCAATCTTTATATTCATGATCACCCAATTCAATAGAGTCATTTTCAACTGAAAAATTATCAAAATAAATTTTCAAACGATGGCCATTTACCTTGAAAAAATTACCATTCTTTGGATTTTCAATATCATAGGCCCTATATGGATACACATGTTTCACAATAAAAGGACCGCTCCATCTTGATCTTAGTTTTCCAGGAAATAAATAGAGTCGAGAATTATAAAGCAAGACTTTTTGACCAACATTGAATGTTTTTCTAGGTATTTTCTTGTCATGAAACTCTTTGATTCTTGCTTTATGAATTCTTGAATTGTCATATGCATCATTTCTTATTTCCTCAAGCTCATTTATTTGCAATTTTCACAGCTGACTAGCATCATCAATGTTTGAATTGAAAGCTTTAATAGCCCAATAAGCTTTATGTTCAATTTTCACAGGCAAGTGACAAGGTTTTTCATAGACTAGCCTATAAGGTGACATACCTAGTCTTACTCAAAAACTAATGAATGTCGAGAATCCTGATAGGACTGAAAGTATGAACTAAGAACAAAAATCACAAAAACTAGGCCAAAAATAGAGTTTTTTTAGTGCAGACTTGGGTTAATATCCTTCTCGCGGCAGAATTCTCTACCTTCATGTTAGATATTCAAACGGGAACATCTTGAGCCTCTGATATTGAAAACAAGTGATTCAAAAGCTCAAATTCATCTACGCATCTAGGACTACAACTTTGATGAAGGAGTCAAAGTGAGATAAAATCATTTTTACAGAACATAAACTGGCAGTAATCTAATGGGTCAAAAGGGATCTTCAGGTCTAACTCAAAAACTGACGAATGCCGAGAATCCTGATATGACTGTGAGTATGAACTAAGAACAAAAATCACAAAAACTAGGCAAAAAATAGAGCTTTTTTAGTGCAGACTCGGGTCAATATCCTTCTCACGGCAGAATTCTCTACCTTCATGTTAGATATTCAAACGGGAATATCTTGAGCTTCTAATATTGAAATCAAGTGATTCAAAAGCCCAAATTTATCTACGCATCCAGGACTACATCTTTGATGAAGGAGTCGAAGTGAGATAAAATCATTTTAGAGAACAAAATCTGGCAGTAATCTAGTTGGTCAAAAAGGTTCTTGATCTGACAATGTTAAGCATCCAAATCTGATTGAGAATCTGCTCTAAGAACAATGATCCTTAGGACCTATTAAAGGTGTACATCAATTTTTCAATATGTAATGAGTGATAGAATATACCTAGGATGGTCAGATATCGTACGGAACTAAGTCAAAATCAGAGCCTAAGTTGGAACAAAAAATTACGACAGTTGCAGAACCATTTTTTTTGTGCAAATTCTGAAGGATTTATTGAACCTTAAAGACCAGATAAAAAAGGAACGAATTTAGCATTATGACGACTCTTGATCAACCTAACAAAATCTGATGATTTTGGTAGTAAAGGGGAAGGCTAAAAAGAGCAGAAAACAACTCACACTAGGTTTCGGAAAAAAAAATTATTTATGTGATTTTGTCAATCTTCTGGCAAACATGAGCTAAACTCCTACACTCTATTCAAAAGAGGTATACACCATCTCTAGCACGTGGGGGTCCAAAAATAAGTAACAACATAGATTGAGACTTTGAAAAACCGAATAAGTAAAGCTCTTTCAATTTTATGTTCTCCAATAAAGCAATAAATTTTAGGACAACCAGGGTCTTTATATTTCAAAGCATTATTGTTCTGAAGAATAGCACTATTGGTCTTTATACTTGTTCGGCTAAAAATGCTTTCTTTTTCACATTCAGTTTTCTCTTCACAGTGCACAGATCTTTCAAAAATTTAGCATAGGAAGGTACTTGTTTAATAGCATCCAACAAAAGTATATTGATCCTTACCTATTTGAAAGTTTCAAGGATTTCAGAATTGTGATTGACTTTCCTTTGTTTGGTCATTGCATGAGAAAATGGAAGTGCTGGCGAAGAATCAGTCTTTTCTTTACAATGTTCAGATTCAACCCCTTCCTTACCCTAAGATATTGACTCATCATCTTTCTCACAAGGTTCAAGAGTGGGTTTTTCAATAACCTTACCACTGCGAAGAGTGATGACTGATTTGACTTGATCCATGTGTTGGCTTCCGGAACTACTTGTATTTGCATTATATTGCCCTTTTGGATTTTGTTGTGGTTGAGATGGAAACTTACCTTTCTCTTGGAAACTAAGAGCAGATGTTAACTTTGCAAGAATATCTTTAAAATTTTTCATGCCTTGAGCAAGTTGAGTGTTGATTGCCTCTTGCTTTTCAATGAATGCATGCAATGTTTCCTCAAGATTTCTTCTAGGAGGTGGAGCATAAGGAGGTGCATGTCCATAAGAATTTTGAAAATTATAGTGTGCTTGAAATGGTGGCTATGAAGTTTATGCATTATTATTATCACTTTCAAACTTAAATTTGGGTGGTTTCTCCAATCAAGGTTGTATGTTTGCGAGTATGGGTTATGATTAGGCCTTTAGAAACTGTTTAAAGCATGTGCTTGTTTATAGAGGCATTCCTTGAATGAAACCAAAGTTGGACAATCATCAGTTGCATGTTCATTTGTTTCACAGATTTGAAAAGAAGGTAAAAGTTGAATAATGCCTGACTTAAAATTAAAATGAGATGCATAAGGAGGGAAAACTATGCATGAGGGTGTACTTTTTCTTATAGGATTCATATGGTCTCTAAGTGTTCTAACACGGTTATTCTCACTATTCTCATTATGAAGTGACTAGTAATCTTCTTCGACTATATTTTCTGAAAAATGATGAGGATACCCTACAAAGTGTACCACTTAATGTACGTGACCAAACATTCATGCACGTGTAGAAAGAGAATAAAAGGAAGAAGAAAGGAAAAGAAAAAGAAACAAAAGAAAAGAAACAAAGTTAGATACAAGAAAAGTGAAAAGATAAAATAAAATAAATACTATAATTTGTACAAGAATTTACCTCCCCGGTAACGGCATCAAAAACTTGACATGACCAAAAGATTGATGTCTTCTCCCAAGTGCAGGAGTGTTGAAATAATAAATAACCTCGCAAGACCGGGGTCGAACCACAAGGAGGTTAATTGTATAAATTATAGACAACAATAATACACCAACAACAATAATAACAACAATAATAGCAATAATAATAATAATAATAATAATAATAATAATAATAATAATAATAATGAATAATAATGATGATAAAGAATAAAAAGAAGAAGAAGAAGAAGAAGTTGATGAGAACTTTGAGATGAAAAATTAATGTAAGGATTAAACAATGATAAAAAAAAATGTCAAGGTTAGAGGATTCACTAATGGTATTTCAAACAAGTATAGTATAAACTCTTATTACTCAACTGGAAACCACACATAAAGTAGGTTCCAATCAGATGATTTGTCATTAATAGCTCATTATAAATTGTTAACATGATCATATTAATTATCTTATTTATGTAACACCAAACTTTTAAATATTGTCAGGAATTCATGATGCTAACTTTTGTTAACAACAAATCAAGTTCCTTTCATAGCACAGGTGTAGGTAATACCATATGGTTGGGCTATGAGAGTGCCAAGCATTTATTGTACCAAGTGTTATACAACACAAATCTAGATTAACCATTTAACAAGCAAGGTATTAAGAATTAGTAAGATAAAAAGATAAGACATGTTAATATTAAACATTAAGGTCCATGTTGAGTTTACACCATACTTATTCTTACATCATTAGTGTAACCTTTTCACATTGACATAATAAACTTAGCTAAACATAATGAAGAAGAGAAACATAAATAAACAAAATAAGAACATATATAAGATACAAGTTAACTAAGCAAAGGAAAGGAAATGAAAAATATAAACAAGATATTAATGAAGGCAAAACTTAAGAATTACAAATATATATATATATATATATATATATATATATATATATATATTGATGAAACCATATTATTCGATAGTTTCACCCACATTTAACTAGTGTTTTGCCTATGTTTTATATATAAAATGTCTTGATATTCTTTGCTTTATGTTTTGAAGGCACTTTTGGATGAAAGATGCAAAAAAGAGTAAATTAAAGGTAATTGGCAGATTTGACATCCAGTCAATGTTTTATGCAAAGCGTGAGCTCTAAAGGTCAAAATGAAGTGATTCCAGTGGCATTAAAAAGCTAACATCCATACCTTTTTGGACATCTAAGGCAAGACAATAAAATAAGAAAGAGCACGGAAATCACAGATTTCAAAGTCAAATCTCGCAATCTGCCAATGTTGACCTTCAGTCATTCATACTTGAATATCTAGAGCTACAAAAGTACAATTGATGCAAACTCAATTTTTTTGGATTCTTGACTCAAAGGCCTATAAACGCTCCAAATTTCAGCCAAAAACGATATCATATGAGGGAGGTATGATTTTTCAAAGATGACAACTGAATTCTGCCAGCAAACAGGTTTCGTGAAGAAACAAATCCAAATTACGTTCCGAAGCATCTAAGCCGACATCCAATTTTTTATTTCAGCAATTTAGCTCCTCTAAGTCAAAGCTTGAAGATTTCATGCTAAGCTATTTCTCTTTTTTTAGGAAAATAGTTATTGAACTACTTAAATCTAAACTGTCTACTTAAAGGAGGAGTGTTTTGTAAAATAGAGATTAGGGTTTCCTAGCATATAAAAAGAATGAGGGAAGACAAGGGGGCAGCCACCCAAGAGGAGAAAAACACCCCCTACTCTAAGAAACCCTAAATCATGCATTCTTCCATCTTTTTGATTAGTTGTTCAACAAACATGCAAGGCTAAACTCATTTTCTTGGTTGCAAGGACACGAAAACCTTCGGATTTCAAGAACTGTGAGATCTATTTTACCTTTTCTTTTTAGTTTATATGATGAATATGTTTGTTCTTCTATGCTTATTTTTCCTATGATTATTTTAATTGCTAGAGCGGACTCTAAGTTATTATTGTAGACAATTTATTGCTAAGTTTGATATCAAAACCGGAGTTGTGGTATATGAACTTGTGAAGCAACTGAGTTTAATAATTGTAGCGGATCTACATTATTAATCTTAGGGAGAACATTCGATCAAAGCAACATAAGCAGACAACTTAGTTGTTAAGATTAATGAATTTATCTAGATCTTAAGGTTGTCATTGGATTAAATCATTAGTGCGGACACTGTGATTATTTGTTGGTTAGGGTTAGTTATATGGCGGGTCCGTTAATTAACCAATGTTAAGAAAAGATAAAAATTCAGAATATAAACTGGAATTTTATTTCAAGGATCAGTTCTGATTTCTATAGGTGGATATGTGTTTACGACCAAGATTTGTTCTCTTGATAATTTTCTGATTTTATTAAATTTTGTTTGATAGTTTTCTATTCTCTTTTGCTTTAGCCTAGATAACATCCAACCCCCCCCCCAAATTGCATATCATCTAGCATAAAAATCTGACTTGAATCTTCCTCGTGGGATCGACCCCTTGCTTGCTCTATACTATCTTGTGTATTGTGTTTTAAGCTAGGGTAATTAATTTGTGTGATCGCGACATCACAACAAATTTTGGCGCCGTTGCCGAGGAAGTAACTTTTGTTGATTCTTGTGCTATTATTTTTATTTTATGTGATTTTTATTTATTTTTCTGAAAAAAAAAAAAAGAATTTTTGCTTGCTGCGGTACTGTTCATTACGGCAACGGTACTGTTCAAAACAGATTGTTTGGTGGAATTAGGTATCAACCTTTTGTTTCCTAAAGTGAAACGACGTTCTAAACAGGACTAGTGGTTTACCACTAGCCCCACTCTATCGAGGCCAAATTCCACTGTTTTCTAGGGTTTTTAGGCAATTTTAGTTTTCTAACGTAAGATTTTCGTACAATTTGCATTGTTTTCGATCTCTTGCGTGGTTGGTTTCTTTTGAGTTTTCTTGATGATTTATGCCAGTAACCCGTTCTACTAATCAAAGTCAAGTGTAGTTAGATCTCGATATAGAAAAAACTTTACGCAGGTTACAAAAGGAAGCTCGCCTCAACACCATGGCTAATGCACGACAACAAACACTCAAGGAGCTTGGTGCTCCTAACGTGGAAAATCAGCCATTATGCATAAACATCGACAATAGTGTAAACTTTGAGCTCAAATATGGTTTTATACATTTGCTACCAACATTTAATGGTCTTGCAGGAGAAGATCCTCATACTCATCTCAAGGAGTTCCATATGGTTTGTGTTGGCATGAAACCGAATGGAGTTGACGAAGAACAGGTTAAGTTGAAAGCTTTCCCTTTCTCTTTAAAAGGGGCAGCAAAAGCATGGCTTTTCTCCATTTTCCCAGGTTCAATTGGAACTTAGAATGGCATGAAGAAGATCTTTCTTGAGAAGTATTTCACAGAATCTCGAGTTGCCAACATAAGGAAAGAAATATGTGGGATTCGACAATCTCATGGAGAGACACTTTCCAAGTATTGGGAAAGATTTGAGAAACTGTGTATTCAATGCCCTCATCATCAAATACCTGATTAACTGCTCATTCAATATTTCTATGAAGGATTGATGCCTACTGACCGTAGTATCATTGATGCTGCAAGTGGAGGGGCATTAGTAGATAAAACACTCGAGGCTGCACGCCAATTGATCTCAAATATGGCAGCCAACTCAAAACAATTTGGCACGCGAGGAGACTTCACAAACAAACGAGTAAATGAGGTATGTATTTCTAACCTTGAGAATAAAGTTAATGATCTTACTTCTCTTGTGCGTTCTTTGGCTTGTGGCAATGTACGACAGGTGAAAGCTTGTAGCATATGCTTCTTACAATGACATACTTCATATATGTGCCCAACAATGCAAGAAGATTACATTGAACAAGCTAATGTAGTTGATGGAGCATTTAATGGACAACCTCAACGTAAGTATGATCCTTTTTCCCACATGTACAATCCTGGATGGAGAGATCATCCTAACCTACAGTATGGGAACCAACCTCAACAAGGCAATCAAGGCCGACAATTCCATCCCAATGGAATTCAATCCCAACAGAATTATCAAGCAAGACAGCCCCCTCCATTCACAAACTCCAATGTTATGGGGTCGTCATCCAATGATGATCTTCGTGAGATGATGAAAACTTTGGCTTCTAACACTGTGACTTTGCAACAAAATGTTATGTCTTTTCAATAGGAAACAAGGTCAAGTATTCACAACTTAGAGAAGCAAATGGGGCAAGTAGCTTTAAGTGTGGGGAAATTGGAAGCACAAATGAATGGAAAATTGCCATCCTAAGCATGGAATCCAATAAAGAATGTTAGTGCGATCATGCTGCGAAGTGGGAAAGAACTTGAAGAGAAAAGGTCGAAAAAAATTGAGATGGATGAAGAAAAAGATACAGAAACCGAATTGAGTACAATGAAGGAATATCCTCCTCCTCCACAAACTGAAACAATGACCAACACTCCAAAGGTAACTCCTCACTCAATGAATTCCAGTTTTAAAAAAATTCCACCCTTTTCCTATGAATTCTTCTAGGTCAAAGAAAGAGGACAAAGAAAAAGAGATTTTAGAGGTTTTCAAGAAAGTAGAACTCAACATTCCTTTGTTTGATGCTATCAACCAAATTCCCAAGTATGCCAAATTTTTGAAGGAGTTGTGTACTACCAAGAGAGCTTTCAAACTGAAAGGTCATGAAATGGTAAGTATGGGTGAAGTTGTATCTGCTGTTGTTCAAAAGAATATGCCTTTGAAGCAAAAGGACCCAGGTGCGTTTACTATCCCATGTGTTATTGGTAATGCTAGTTTTAAAAGGGCCTTGTGCGATTTAGGTGCATCCATTAGTGTTATGCCCAAACATGTTTATGATTCCTCGTGGGATCTACCCCTTGCTTGCTCTATACTATCTTGTGTGTTGTCTTTTAAGCTAGGGTAATTAATTTGTGCGACCGTGACATCGCAACATATATATAAAGAGAGAGCAAGAGCAAGTTCTTCATCTGAACAACCAAGCCCCTAAATGCATGGCAAATGGGCCAAAATTTGAAACTGGATGACTAATTGTGAGTGGGTGGCCAACTATTGACTTGGTGAAAATCCTTATCTTCTTGTCTAAATAAAACGTCAATACTAGCATCAGTACTAGAACCACCTATACCATGAAAGTTATAGAAAATTGTCTTATCTTTTCAGGAAAAAAAATTGAGGTCATTTAGACTTCTAGAACTTGAGATATAGGCTGAACATTGAACAGTGTCTAGGCTGCAGGACAGATTCGAACTTCTTCGTTGTTGCTATAATTTGGACTTGAAAATGGCCTTTTTAAATCTTGGACTCCACATGAAAGTTGTAGGCCTATGTCTTATCAAATCTATCCAAAAGATTAAGGTCATTTAGACATCTAGAACTCGAGATATGACCCAATTACCGAACAGTGTTCCAGTTTGGATTGCACCAACATCTCTTTTCTAAGTTTGGTCCTCTCTTTGTCCTTTCAATTTCAATACTTAAACTCATCAATCAATCGTTTTATTTATGTGATAGGCCTGCATTTAAGATGAACATTTACCATAAATTAAAGGTATCTTATATTATTAGGCATGTTATTATAAAACATGCTTTAGTTAAGGAGTTATTGATACTTCAAATGCAAAATGATGATATAAAACCTTGATAAAAATTTACTTTTAAGTACTAATCAGTTGACTTGTTCAATATCGATGGATGTATCCAATTGACCGGTATGTTTTCATACTATATTAATTTATTCCCTTTTTATTTTAAAAAATAAACTAACTGACAAAAATGATATAGGTATATGTTTTACTTGAAGACAAAAGTGACCAATAAAGCTAAAGTTGAGGGTTCCATATGTGAAGTATACTTGATTGATGAAATTACCAATTTTGCATCTCATTATTTTGGTGATGATGTGCAAACAATTTGGAAACAAGTTCCACAAAATGATGATGGTGGCCTTAAAAGTCTAGATGGACACCTTTCTATTTTTTCCTATCGAAGGAAAAAATTATCCAAGAGATTTTATAGAAGACAGTTGTCACATGCTGAAATGCAAATTGCGCATAACTATGTGATAGTTAATTGTCAAGAATTGAAGCCTTCTTTAGAGTAAGTATGAAATATTATTTTGTACTCAAGTTATAATAATTTATTATTACCTTTAACATTTTAAAAGTTTAGGCAATGTCGTCAAAAGCTAAAGTCACAACAACCACATATGAGTGATGTTGAAATTGAAAACTTATGCGAAGAGATCTTTCCAAATTGGTTAAAAAATAATGGAAGTATGTTCATAAAATTAATTTAAATTTTAGCTCAATTAGTTACTTTAAAAAATTACTAATCTTTTTTAAAACAATATTTCTTATGGAATTAATTCTTATGCTAGGTGGAGTACCAATCTAATAGAATTGAAAATCAACTCCTTGGACTTGCTATAGGCCCTTAAACTTCAGTGAAATGTTATAATGAGTATTATTGGAATGGTTTTAAATTTCATACTCAAAGTTATGGTCGATTTAGAAAGGCGATGAATAGTGGAGTTTGTGTGAAAGGAAGTTGCTATGATGATAATGAATGTAATTATTATGAAATGTTTAAAGGAGTTGTTCTATTCAGCTAAACTTTTTGGGCAATAAGTGCAAATTATTTATGTTTAAATGTAATTGGTGTGATACAAAATGAGGGATTAGAGTGCATCATTCAAATGGTTTGGTTGAAATCAAGCATACATCTCGACTACATGGATATGAAGATTTTGTGTTAGCACAACAATGTCAACAAGTTTGCTATACATATCCACCTGAAAATACTATTTCACATTCAAATGAATTTTTTATTGCATGTATTTTATTTCTAGGAAAATTATCAAAAGAAGATGATTTCAAAGTATGGATCTAATCTGGAAAATCATCCTTCATTTGATGGAGCAACTTAGTATATGGCTTCAGGAGGAGTTATGAAGGGTAGGGTATATGGTGCACCTCGTATGCCAAAATCTATAGTTAATACAAGTTCATCATCACATTCCTAATCAGTGAAGTCATCATATCCTAGTTCATCTTATCGGGCATTGCAAAAAAGGATAAAGAAAAAAGAAAAGGAGATAAAGAAAAAGGATGATTTTATTTTTGAAATGAAACGGTAGATGAATTTTTAATAAAAATCATATAATCAGCAACGGATTTTCCATTGCTGATTGTAAATAAATCAATAGGAAATCCATGGTTGATTCACAAAACCGCAACAGATTATTCTGATTTATTAGCAACGAAAAATCCATTGCTAATTTATAGAATGTAATTATATAGGAAATATTGTAGTCATATTCTTATATGGTAATCTCCACCTTTACTATTGTATATTGCCCTACTCATATATATAGAAAGGGTTGGCTAACTATTAGGTTAAGCCTCCTAATTATTTCTCAATTTGGTATCAGAGCCTTCGGCCATCAAAACTCTTTTCTCCTTTTGCAGCCGGCCCTAATTTTTTTTTTCTCCCTCATGGACTCTCCTCATGCTGCCGCCGTTGCCATCTCTCCTTCCACTGGTGCTGCAACATCACCGGCCAACCATCCTCCTGCTGCTGGCCGAGAACAACTTCCACATGTAGAGCATGTGTCTGATTCTTCTTCTTATGATTCTACCGTTCCTTTGCCTTTCATGGGAACACACACTTCAACAATGGTTCCTCTATCAAACACCCACCAAATTGTGTTGTTGAAACTTACGAACACAAACTATCTCTATTGGAGAATGCAGATGAAGCCATATCTCCTTGGTCAAGGTGTTTTTCACTTTGTTGACGGCTCATTGCCGTGTCCTCCATCTCATATGATTGATGCTTCGGCTGGTTCTTCCTCTGCCATCAGCCCTTCTTTTCTTCGTTGGAAGCAACAAGATCAACTTATTTTGAGTGCTCTACTCTCCTCTCTCTTTGTTGATGTGTTGCATCTTGTAGTAGATTGTTCTACTTCACATTGTGTTTGGCGCACGCTTGAGAAGGCACTTCCCTCTCCATCTAATTCCTGAATCATGCAACTACATAGCTCCTTTCAAGACCTTCGGTAAGGTGATGCATCAGTTAGTATGTATATGCAGCAAGCCAAATCGTTATTTGATGAATTGGTTGTTGCTGGTCGCCCAATGTCTCTTGAAGATTTCAATCTCTATGTGTTTCGTGGCCTTCACGGTGAGTTCAAAGACTTGGTAACTAGCCTCATAACCAAGGCCGAACCGCTATCGTATGCTGATCTTCATAGCCATCTCCTTACCCATGAGTTTCTGCACAAGAATTCCTTTCACTCCATGGCTGTCGGTTCAACCTCTTCGCCTCTGTTGTCTTCTTCTTCTCTGCCACAACAGCCACCATTGCTGCCAACACCTCAGATTTCTGCTCATCATGCCATGACTAATCACAGCCAAAACAGGGGATGTTATAGGGGTAATTGGCGTCCCAACAACAACCGATTTCAGGCCCAAAATAGAGGCCACTCTGCTGCAGATTGGAGGCAGAATCAGTGGCAGAACAGGCGCACCTCTGCTGCAAATTTCAGGCCGAATCAGGGGCAGTGGTCTGGACATGTACGCTGCCAATTATGTTCCAATCTTGGCCATTCAGCTCTTCAATGCTCTCAGTTTCACAGCAGCACAAAACAGCCCTCTGCTCACCTTGCTTTGCGAATGATTCTGCTGCAATGACTTGGTTTCCCGACACCGGCGCGAATCAACATGTGACGCCTGACCTTGCAACTCTAACTGATTCTGCTCCTTATCTTGGTAATGATTTTTTGCATGTTGGTGATGGTAAGGCCCTTGACATATCCCATGTTGGACATACTACTTTATATTTCCCAAAACGCTTGTTTACATTAACTAATGTCCTTCATGTGCCTCACATTACCAAACCGTTGTTATCTGTTCAGAAATTCTGTTGTGATAATCATGTTTATTTTGAATTTCACGATTCTGTGTTTTATGTGAAGGATCTCGTCACCAAGGAAGTTCTTCTTTCCGGTCGGAGTCATGATGGTCTTTATGTTCTCTCTGAGTCTTCGGCTACGTCAGTTCCTCAAGCTTTTTGGTCTCCTTACATTTCCGCGACTACCGACCTGTGGCATCGTCGTTTAGGTCATCCAACTCCTCGCATTCTAAATTTGTTAGTTTCCGATAATAAAATTATTTGTACGTCTAGACGATCTTTTACTCAATGTCAAGCATGTCCTTTAGGCAAGTCATCTTGTTTGTCACTACGACCGACGGGTCACAAAACTTCTACCCCACTTGAATTAATTTTTAGTGATGTTTAGGGCCCTGCTCCAATGTTTTCTTCTGATGGTTTTTATTATTTTGTTATCTTTGTTGATGTGCATGCTAAATATATCTGGTATTATCCGCTTGTTGCGAAATCTAATGTATTTTCCACGTTTCAACGTTTTCAGACACTTGTTGAGCGTCAGTTTTCTCTTAAAATTAAATCTGTTCAAATTGATTGGGGTGGTGAATATCGAAAATTAAATAAATTTTTTCAAACCATTGGTATTCATCATCGATTAATTTGTCCTCATACTCATGAACAAAATGGCACAGTTGAACGTCGTCATAGACATATTGTCGAAACTGGCCTAACCCTTTTAGGCCAGTGTAATGCCCCATTGCGTTTTTGGAACTATGCTATGGAATCATCGGTATATCTTATTAATCGCATGCCTACTCATGTTCTTCAAAATAAATCTCCTTTTGCGTGTCTGTTTCATTGCACTCCTGATTATAACTTCCTACGTACATTTAGGTGTCTTTGTTTTCCATTTTTACGTCCATATCATGCTCATAAATTAGATTTTCGGTCTTCTCCTTGTGTGTTTTTAGGCTATAGCTCGTCTCATCTTGGTTATCGGTGTCTTGATTTAGAGTCTGGTCGTGTCTATGTCTCCCGTCATGTTCGTTTTCATGAATTTGTCTTTCCTTTTAAAAAGTCTGAACAAGTAACAACACCCCCTATTCCCCCCACTTCACCTACCTATCTTCCATCCTTGCATCCCCTTTCCTGTTTTTAGCCTATTCCTTCCCAAATCGGCAGAAAACACAACCCACCTTTGCCCTTTGCCACACCTCCCCAGCTTGCCCCCTTGCCCATTGATTCAGCTGACCCTACCTCACCACCCCACATAGCCATACTGTCACCACGTGCTTGTCTTTCCAATGATTATTATGCAGGAACAAGTTCTGAATTGCAAGATTCAGTAGCGGCACAACCCAGCACCTCCCCGGCTTCACCTCCTGGTCTGCAACTTTATGTTGACCTCTCCTCTTATCCCCTTCAGCATATTCCAGGTACAAGTACTGCTACTCCATGTCCAACTGCTCCTAAACACCCCATGGTTCTTCGTCCGAGACAGCCCAAGACAACGCTGACCACCACCACGACAACCACATCTGATGCCTCCTTCAGTCGGGTAGCTTCTCCTCCCTCGCATGAGCCATTTATTTTTTCTGATGCTAACAGATATGAGGCGTGGCATAATGCTATGCGTGAGGAAATTCAAGCCTTTCGCGCAAACAGAACATGGACTTTAGTGTCATTTCATCCGTCCATGAATGTTGTTGGTAGCCGATGGGTCTACAAAATTAAACGCATATCTGATGGTAGCAATGAGAGGTATAAGGCATGCCTGGTTGCTAGGGGCTTCACTCAGCAAGAAGGTATTGATTACTTAGAAACTTTTAGTCCTGTTATCAAACAGGCAACGGTACGCTTAGTGTTCTCCATTGCAGTTTCGAGTAGTTGGAAAATTCATCAGCTTGACATTCATAATGCATTTCTAAATGGAGTCCTTGATGAAGAGGTTTACATGAAACAACCTCCAGGTTTTGTTGATTCTGCTCTCCTAGGTCATGTATGTCAATTGCATAAATCTCTATATGGGTTAAAACAGGCTCCGCGGGCTTGGTACACTCGTCTGAATGACTTCCTATTATCCATTGGTTTTCGTGCTTCTAAAGTGGATACCTCATTGTTTATCTTCTCGGTTGGTAGCGATATTTGTTATCTTTTGTTTTATGTTGATGATATTCTACTTATGGGTAATAATGTTATTCTGCTACAACGCCTCATTCAGCTACTGAGCTCAGAATTTAATCTTCAGGATTTGGGTGATGTTCATTATTTTTTGGGTATTGAAGTGCAGTGTACTGGTCTGGGACTTATGCTTTGCCAACATAAGTATACACTTGACATCCTCACACGAGCTGGTATGTTATCCTGTAAACCAGTTGATACTCCTATTTCGGCATCCAAAGCCACCATTATGACTGATCCATTGTTTTCTGATGCTACTCGTTTTCGGAAACTTGTTGGTGCTCTCCAATATCTCACTTTCACACGCCCGGATATTTGCTTTGCTGTTAACCAGGTCTGTCAGTTTATGCATGCTCCTACAGAATCTCATTGGGCCGCCGTGAAACGCATCTTGCATTATCTTCGTGGTACGGCATCACATGGTTTACATATTACTCGCAGCTCTTCTTTTGCTTTACACAGTTTTACAGATGCAGATTGGGCAGGTAGTATTGAGGACAGAAAGTCTACAGGTGGTTACCTTGTGTTCTTTGGTCAGACGCCGATTTCGTGGAAATCGAGTAAGCAACGCACTGTTGCTCGTTCTTCGACGGAAGCTAAGTACAAAGCCTTAGCCGATGGCACGGCTGAAGTTATCTGGCTTCAGTACTTGTTAACAGATCTTCAGATTCCGACTGCTTCTGCCCCTATTATCTGGTGTGACAACCTTGGTGCCACGTATTTGTCTGCAAACCCTGTATTTCATGCTCGCACAAAACATATTGAGATTGATTATCATTTTGTCCGAGATAGAGTTGCGAAGAAGGAGATTCAGATTCGTTTTATTTCCTCTTAGGATCAACTTGTCGATGTCTTCACTAAGTCACTTCCTGCTTCTTCATTTACTGCTTTTAGATTCAAGCTTCGGGTTGATCCTCCACCCTCAGCTTGAGGGGGCGTATTATAGAATGTAATTATATAGGAAATATTGTAGTCATATTCTTATGTGGTAATCTCCACCTTTACTATTGTATATTGCCCTACTCATATATATAGAAAGGGTTGGCTACTATTAGGTTAAGCCTCCTAATTATTTCTCAATTGTGAGCAATAAATTATTCAATGCTCATAAATCAGCAACAGACAAATTCATTACTAAAAAATCAACAACAACAAAACTGCATATAATACTTCCAGTGTTGCTAATTTTGTTGCTAAATGTTTTTAGCAAAAAAAATTAGTTTTATTTGCATCGAATTACTTGCTACATTTTTTTTGTAAGGTCCCTCATAATTTAGACTCGCTAAAATAATACATATAGATGACGCATGGCCAATCATGACCTTTATTCCTTGGAAAGCAAGAAAAAACAATACAAAGTACACACGAATAATACAAAAGGCCTTATTCATATAGAGTAGTACATAGTAATGGCCAGAATAATAATAATAATGTCGCCTTCAGCTATGGTGGTCTCCTTAATTTGAAGGCACGAATCGGAATCCGGCAGGGATGATGTTTGCAACACTCAGGAGGGCTCCTAGAGCAGTGTTCCCGATGAACTGTAAGGGTGATAGGAGGCCACCCAGAGCAGGGAGACTTGAGTTGCAGCTGATCAATGGTGTATCGACCTTCAGGTTGCAGTCGCTCAATACCGAGGAAAGAATATAATTTAGAGGATCCAACAAAATAGAAAACATCCCAGATCCATTGGTGGTTGATGTAGAAACCACATTTCCTCCACATTGCAATTGCACGAGAGCATCTGCAGGAAAAAACCCGTTACTGTAATTACAACTTTACAAGCAAGATAAGAAGAAGAACAAAGTCTAATTATTATTAGATTAGTCATTGAATTTGTGAGACTTTATGATTTGTGAAAATAGGCATTAACTTTTTTATATATATATACATATATAACAAGATTGCTATTAAGGCTGACAACCCTGAAAGTTGGATAAACTCTTGAAATCTTCAGAACTTAAATATTAATCTTTTACACACACACACGTTATTAAGGGGTCTCAAATTTCAAGGTTTTGACATCAAATATTCCTTGAATTGCAAAGTTTACATGTCAATCCATGATCCAGATGATTTAAGCAAAAATAACTATTTTCAAATAAAAAACATTTGTTCACCTAAGTAAGAAACTTGGCTTTTAACTATGCTTTCAATACTTCCCATTATAACTAAAAATAAAAAATAAAAAAGCCTCTTTGCTCTATTTGACGTGCGATGTTGTGCCAACCCAAAAATAGACTGTAATTACTTTTATGATAATCGAGGCAATTTCTAGCAAGTAAGAAATTGCATTCCATGATGTCGTATGTGATGAATGGTACCTATGTAATCATGACAATCAATCTGGTCCGAGGATACTTTACTATCGATCAAAAGGGAAAAAAAAAACAAAAAGAAAAGAAAAGAAAAGGAAGAGAAATCAGGGCTAGCATACTAGGGAAAACAGGGGTTGCTGTGCCATTAGCACCCATATTGCCATCGGCGGTGCAAAATAGAGTCCCTTGGATGCGGATCAAACCCAGAAGACCGCCAATAAGCCCAAGCTGAGCTTCAGCAACTGGGGCTGCCAATATTGCAGCAATCATGAGGGAAACAAGGAGAAATGTTTTGAAGGCCATGGTCTCAATGGCAGTAGTGATATTAATGCAAGAATTAGTGTATAAACTCAATCTTGATCTTGAAATTGAAGTGATTTTTGAGTCTCGACATCAGCAGCCATTTATAGCACAAGGGAGACCAAGTTGCAGCAGATTTTGCTGACTAACAGCTCTCCTATCTCTTCCTTGTTTGTGGTGATGGTGAGTTTACGTAGGATAATCTGCTGTATGAGCATGAAAAGAAAGAGAACAATTCAGAAATCTTAGGTTTGTCACGAAGCTATAATTCTTCCTTCCCCGTGTGTGCTTCATCTGTGGTCTTCACCTACAAAACTCCCCCACCCCTAGTTTCATTAGCATGCCTTCTGTCTCTCGAAAAAAGATGAAAGTCTTCTTTTTCTTGCCTCTTCAGAATTTATAACGTAGAAGGGGCTCCAAACAACAACTTGCTCTGCGTGGCTGAAAATTGGGGGTTCTCCGGTAGAATTGTTCGTCTCCACTTGCTCCGAAAAGTTCATAGATTGGTCCATAGCTCCATGCTGTAGCATCTAGCTTCTAGCCTTTTTTCTTCCAACTCTTTCTGTCTCCGTGAGGGCATTCAGAATACAATATGCCCTTACATGTAAATAATATCAGATTCATCAGAGAGTAATATAAATTATATCTTGAAATTTTATATAATAACTTAAGTTATTGGGTTGAGATGGTTATTTAACATAGTATCATAGACTTGATAATTAAGCAGTTACTAGAGTTTGAATCTCACCATCCCCATTTATTTGATAAAAATTAAGCACAAGGTAATATAGATTTGTGCAAGTTTCAAGTCCAAAACGTTTTCACTTGCGAGGGTGTGTTAGAGAATAATATAAATTATATCTTGGAACCTTACATAACAACTTAAGTTATTGGGTTGAGATAATTCTTTAACAGGATTTCATAGCTTTTTTTTTGTTGGGTGTGATAGTTTTATTAGTTGTCATGTTAGAACTAATAGCAAAGCATATCATTCCAAAGAATACGGTATTTGGGTTATACTTACGATGACAGTTTTACCTATGGTTACTAACTCGAATCAACTCAAATAGAAAATTTTTAAACCCAATCGAGTTTCGAAGTAAAATTCAAATGCAAAAAGTCAGGTCCGAGTAAAGTATGGATATTAGTCTGCCCGAACCTGACCTCAAATAAATAGATAACATTAAAGTAGTTATTTTAGTTGTAAAATAGAAATTTACATGTATAGATTATAAAATACAAATATAATTTCAAACATGTATAATTTCAAATTTTAAAATTTTTCTATATATATATATATATATATATATATATATATCAACAAACATAATTCAAATTCAAGATAAATTAATTATAAATTATGCAATACAAACACAATGTTTTAACATAAATATTTTACATATAAAGCTAGTTCAACGTTATCAAGGCTAATGGGATATAAAGCATCCCTTATTTTGCTCAAATTCCTCCAAAATATAAACATGAACAAAAACAACATGAATATAAACCATATATATTAGTGATAAATCTAATTTTAAAAAATTAATATCATTATTAATGAAAATAGTAATAATAATTTTCAATATTATTATTAATATCATTGTTATTGAAAATAGTAATTAAAAAAAAAGCTTTTTATACTTGGGTGGTTTAATTAATTAAATTGAACTAGGTTCAATTTGATTCAATGGCTTTTCAAGGCCAAAACGGAAAATGTGGAATGAAACCAGAACATTCCGGTCCAAATTTAGTCAAAAACTCTAGAATGGACCAAGATTTGAAAGAGATGAAACTTGTTCTGTTTTGTTAAGTTTTTTGAATAGGTATGAAATGTTTCAGCCATTCTAGACAAAATAGAACGGAATTGACAACCTTGATCAAAACTAGAAAAAGTGGGTAAAAAGGGATGGGGATGTTTTTAAACATAATCAAGAATGGAGGGACCGATATATATATATATATATATATATATATATATATATATATATATATATATATATATATATATATATAAAAACATAATTTTGTTTTCCACATCATAAAATAGCGTCAAGATTTCTAGCTAAAATCCAGGTCTGAATTGAAGGTGTTGAATTACATAGTCCAATACAAAAGATCGTCAAAATGGTGAGTGACATGACCAAAATATTGATGTCTTCTCCCAAGTGCAGGATTGTCGAAGTAATAAATAACCTGGCAAGGCCGGGGTCGAACCACAGGAAGGTTAATTGTATAAATTATAGACAACAATAACAACAACAACAATAATAATAATAAAGAAGAAGTTGATGAGAACTTTGAAATGGAAAATTAATGTAAGGATTAAATAATAATAAAAACAAATATCAAGGTTAGAGGATCCACTAATGGTATTTCAAACAAGTATAGTATTAACTATTGTTACTCAACTGGAAACCACACATAAAGGAGGTTCCAATCGGATGATTTGTCATTAATAGCTCATTATAAATTGTTAACATGATCATATTAACTATTTTATTTAAGTAACACCAAACTTTTAAATATTGTCAAGAATTCATGATGCTAACTTATGTTAACAACAAATCAAGTTCCTTTCATAGCACAGGTGTACGGTTGGGCTATGAGAGTACCAAGCATTTGTTGTACCAAGTGTTCTACAACACAAATCTAGATTAACCATTTAACAAGCAAGGTATTAAGAATTAGTAAGATAAAAAGATAAGACATGTTAATATTAAACATTAAGGTTTGGACTGCACCAACATCTCTTTTCTAAGTTTGGCCCTCTCTGTCCTTTCAATTTCAATACTTGAACTCATCAATCAATCCTTTTATTTATTGAATGAATTTTAAGATGAACATTTTCACCATAAATTAAAGATATCTTATATTATTAGGTATGTTATTATAAAACATGATTTAGTTAAGGGTTATTGATACTTAAAGTGCAAAATGATGATATAAAACCTTGATAAAAATGCACTTTTAAGTATTAATCACACCCCCCAACCAGCTTATTACTAGTCCCTAGTAATCAAAGCGTTAAAATAGAAAAACAATTTGCAAGTTCCACAAAGCAAGGCATTCATCATTCAACTTCCATTAATTTATCCAGATAAACAAACACTCGTTAAATTTATATTCTTGCTTCATATATCTTAAATAATATATTAATAAACCTTCTTTTTATGTGCTCAATGTATGAAAACATAGATGATGGGGCTGTTGTTGGAAGAAAACAATATTGTGTTATAATGTTAAGGTTAACTTCCTTGGGTTGGGATTGTTATTTATTTATTTTTTTGTTTTTTTTGTTTTTTTTATTTATATACACATACAACACAATGCATCTTTAACCCATGTAACGAGTTTTCGGCTAATGACTCCCAGACCAGTTGGTCTTAGGGCATTAGATGTTGAGACACCCCTACGAGCTTAGTAACTCGGGTTGCAGATACTGATACGTAGATAGTGCAATGTTTCGAAGTATTTGGGTTAAAGTCCTTTAGATTATATTTCAAGAAGTTATTCAGATAAACCAATTGTTAAGAAATGTTTACTAAAATGCGTTTCAAGAGTCACTTTAACAAAAGAACTCTTTTTACTCTGTCATCCTAGTAACAACAGTTTTGCAAACGGTTTATGAAATAGAAAACACAATTTTTTTTTTTTAATATATCAACTACTACCCTTTCCCCCCAAACAAAATGAGACATTGTCCTCAATGTCTTAAGGTGGAAAGATAGAGTATAGAAGACATCACCTGAAATAGAAAAGACTGACAAACCTGAAACACACTTAAACAAATATAAGAAACAACAAAACACAATAATAAAACCAAAAGACACAAATTTTTACAAACGCAGGCTCAAATCCAATCTAATCTTCTTACGGCTTTCCTTAGTTGACCAATTAATGCACCTCATGGAGGGATTAATTACAGGGATGAAAGATTGTAGTTGGTCAATCAATTGTTCAGTAGTAGCAGCAGAGATTATGATTTGTCGTGCCGAAGATGTTAGAAATTCATGTTCCACAACATGATCAAGAAAAGACAACAACTTATCATAAAAACCATTAACATTTAACAAACCTATGGGTTTATGTTGAATGTGCAGTTGAGCATAAGAGGAAATATGAAAGATCTCTTCCAATGTGCCCAGACCACCTGGTAAGGCAATGAAGGCATCGGCATGGTTAAACATTGCATTCAGTCGATCAGATATTGTGGGGACCTGTAATTCCTCACCAATTGTTTTTCAAATGATGTCCCCTTGTGCTAAAGCTTTGGGGACAACCCCTAAAACTTGACTACCTCCTAAAAATACAGCTATTGACACTCCCCCCATTAACCCAAGACTGCCTCCTCCATACACTAAATGAATATTTCGCTCACCTAGTACCTGACCAAGATGATTTTCTAATTCTAAAAACTCTTTTTCTTTCCCAGGACTGGATCCACCGAAAACACAAATATTGTTTATGTGATGACTTAAGGAACCTGCCATTTCTACACACTTCTATATTTAATGAATGTGTGGGTTGAGTAGAAATGAAGGGAAGGAGGAGAAGAATTTATAGATGAGAAATTAAAAATGCAATCATATCACCTATATGTAAGCCAGTTGTAGTCTCACTCTCTCTCTTTATTTATTTATTTATTTTGAAAAAGCATGTGTATGTACAGGTAGTTGTGATTGTGGCTCACATATTTTCTTGGTTTTATGTCCAAGAACGGCTTAAACACCCTCTATGGGTCGGGGATAGGCTTCTCATCCAGTTTTCTTAAAAACTGGCAAATAGGGTATTTTTTAGTCAGATTCCCAAGACTAAGTCGAGCATGTTCTTTATGGAATTGTGGCCATAAATCATGACTTGCACGATGCACATCTCCACTAGGGTGCATCTCAAGAGTCAATAGAAGATTATTTAAAGACCTCTTACTCAGGCCATTCTTAATTAATTGTATTTTATCTTTACGGTTAACAGATATCATTGCTAAAGAACAACATGTTGCATTACAAGTCCATCTAGCACATCTGTGACAGACTTTGAGTCATTTTGCACGACGTTTCTTTGCAAAAGTGTTTTTACATGTTCCAAGCATGTGTGAAATGAAATAATTGGAGGACTTACCTAATAATCGAACCTTTTCTTCAATCAACCAACGAATATCTTCAGGAATTCCATGATTCATTAACAACCTCAATCTTGCACATCTAGCACAGTAAATTTTTGTAATCGCATTCTGAGGCAGAGCGAGAAAATACTTTTTCAATTTTTCAAGAGTGGTGTCCATTTTCAAATGAGAATTGGAGGAGAGATTCAAAGAAAAGAGCAAAGAATTGCACAAATATATACACAGATATCAGTTACCATAGGAAACTAAAAGAACCGACTTAAGAATCACGGAGTACCGTTATCCGCCATTTAACCGAGGTGAGAGACTAGCAAAAAAAAGTCACACAAAAACAATGTGAGAAAAAGAATCAATCTTTATATTCATGATCACCCAATTCAATAGAGTCATTTTCAATTGAAAAATTATCAAAATAAACTTTCAAATGATGGTCATTTACCTTGAAAGCATTACCATTCTTTGGATTTTCAATATCACAAGCCCCATATGGATACACATGTTTCACAATAAAAGGACCGCTCCATCTTGATCTTAGTTTTCCAGGAAATAAATGGAGTCGAAAATTATAAAGCAAGACTTTTTTACCAACATTGAATGTTTTTCTCGGTATTTTCTTGTCATTAAACTATTTGATTCTTGCTTTATGAATTCTTGAATTGTCATATGCATCATTTCTTATTTCCTCAAGCTCATTTATTTGCAATTTTCACAGCTGACTAGCATCATCAATGTTTGAATTGAAAGCTTTAATAGCCCAATAAGCTTTATGTTCAATTTTCACAGGCAAGTGACAAGGTTTTCCATAGACTAGTCTATAAGGTGACATACCTAATGATTTTTTATAAGCAATTTGATAAGCCCAAAGTGCATCATTAAGTCTTAAAAACCAATCTTTTCGATTAGGGTTCACTGTTTTCTCCAAGATCTATTTTATCTCCCTATTAGCAAGTTCTACCTGTCCACTCGTTTGAGGGTGATAAGGGGTGGCAACTTTGTGTGTGATTCCATATTTCTTCATTAAAGACTCAAATGGCTTGTTACATAAATGTGTTCCACCATCACTTATCATGGCTCGAGGGATTCCAAATCGACTTAAAATGTTTTCTTTCAAAAGCTTTATCACTGTTTTGTGATCATTGTTTCGACTTAGAATTGCCTCTATCCATTTTGAAACATAATCTACTACGACCAATATGTACAAGAAACCAAATGATGGAGGAAACGGACCCATAAAATCTATACCCCAACAGTTAAAGATCTCAATGACAAGAATAGGATTTAAAGGCATCATGTGATGTTTCGAAATAGATCCCAACTTTTGACAATTTTCACAAGTCTTGCAAAATGCATGTGAGTCTTTGAACATGGTGGGCCAGTAAAATCCACTTTGTAAGATTTTGCAGTTGTCTTTCTTGATGAGAAATGATCCCCACATGCCTCAGAATGACAAAATTTAATGACGCTACTTACCTCATTGTCATGGATGCATCTTTGAAATATTTTATCAGGACAATATTTGAATAAATAAGGGTCATCCTAATAAAAGTTCTTCACTTCGTTCAGGAACTTTCTTTTGTCTTGGGTACTCCAATGAGCTGGTAATTGTCCTAAAAGAATAAAATTAACAATATTAGCAAACCAAGGCATTGTGGACACAGAAAATAAAGATTCATCGGGAAAGTAGTCACAATTGGTGTGATGTCAGATCTCGAATCGGTTGTCAATCTTGACAAATGATCTGCGACAACATTTTCGATGCCTTTCTTGTCTTTGATTGTATATCAAATTCTTGAAGTAATAAAATCCACTGCACCAATCTAGCCTTGGAATCTTTCTTAGAGAGAAGATATTTCAAAGCTGCGTGATCACTAAAAACGACAATAGGTGAGCCAACAAGATAAGATCTGAACTTTTCACATGCAAATACTACTGTAAGTAATTCTTTTTCAGTGGTAGTGTAATTCATTTCAGCATTATTTAAAGTTTTACTTGCATAGTAAATCACATAAGGTTTCTTATCTTTTCTTTGTCCCAAGACAGCACCCACAGCATAATCACTAGAATCACACATTATTTTAAAAGGTCATGACCAATCAGGAGGTTGAATGACAAGAGCATAAGAAAGCAAGCTTTTAAGTTTAACAAAGGCTTTTTCATATTGTTCGGTCCATTCATAAACATTTTCCTTTGTTAGAAGGTTATAGAATGGTTTAGATATTACACTAAAATCTTTGATGAACCCTCTGTAAAAACCAGCATGTTCTAAGAATGATCTAACATCTTTAACAGATTTTGGTGTTGGTAAGTTGGAAATTAACTCGATTTTAGATTTTTCAACCACAATTCCTTTCGATGAAATAATGTGACCAAGTACAATGCCGTTTGTTACCATAAAGTGATATTTTTCCCAATTCAATACAAGATTCTTCTCTTCATACCTATTCAAAACCTTTTTCCAAGTTATTTAAACAATCATCAAATGAATCACCAAAAACAGAAAAATCATCCATAAAAATCTCAATGAAACGTTCAACTATATCACTGAATATGCTAAGCATGCATCTTTGAAATGTGGCTAATGCATTACATAATCCAAAATGCATTCTTCGATATGCAAAAGTACTAAATGGACATGTGAAAGTAGTTTTCTCTTGATCTTCCAATGCAATTTTAATTTGGTTATAACCTGAATAGCCATCTAGAAAACAATAAAATTCATGACATGCAACTCTTTCTAGGATTTGATCCATGAAAGGTAAAGGGAAATGATCTTTTTTAGTCATTGAATTAAGTTTCTTATAGTCAATGCACATGCGCCAACCAGTAATAGTCTTAGTTGGAATTAACTCATTTTTCTCATTTGTTATCACAGTGACTCCAGACTTTTTGGGTACAACTTGGGTAGGACCTACCCATTTACTGTCAGAAATAGGATAAATGATTCCATTATCTAGAAGCTTAATGACTTTATTTTTCACTACTTCTTTCATATTAGGATTAAGTCTTTGTTGCATTTCTCTAGATGGTTTAACATTTTCCTCTAAATAAATCTTGTGTGTGCAAATCAAAGGACTAATTCCTTTTATGTCAGTTATGGTCCATCCTAATGCATTTTTGTGCATTTTTAGAGTCTGTAATAACTTACCCTTTTTATGTGCATTAAGTTTGGAAGATATTATTACCGGAAAAGTTTCATTTTCTCCCAAAAATTAGTATTTGAGATTGAATGGTAACGGCTTCAAATCAAGTTTTGGTGGTTGAACACTTGAAGGTATAGACTCAATTGATCATAGTGGGAATTCTTCAATTTATGGTCTCCAATTACATGACATTGCTTCTTCCTGAAAATAGACCATTTACAACTCGTTAGGTGCATCAATCTCAGTTTCATTGGAAGTGGTTTGAAATTGATCATGAACTAATTTTTCAATAAAGTCTACTTCCTATAAATCATTATCATCTCCAAGTTGCTTGTAAATGTTGAAAATATTCATCTCCAATGTCATGTTTCCAAATGATAGCTTCATCAGCCCATTCCTATAATTAATCAATGTATTAGAAGTTGCAAAAAATGGATGTCCTAAAATAACAGGAATTGAATTACATGCTTCAATGGGTTGTGTATCCAAGACAACAAAATCTACAGGGTAAATGAATTTATCAACTTGTACTAACACATCCTCAACTATTCCTCTAGGCACTTTTATAGATCTATCAACAAGTAAAAGAGTTACAGAAGTTGGTTTTAGCTCACCTAGATTAAGACTTTGAAAAACCAAATATGGAAGTAAATTCACACTAGCTATAAGATCAAGTAAAGCTCTTTCAATTTTATGTTCTCTAATAAAGTAAGAAATTGTAGGACAACCAGGGTCTTTATATTTCAAAGCATTATTGTTCTGAAGAATAGCACTTACTTATTCGGCTAAAAATGCTTTCTTTTTCACATTCAGTTTTCTCTTCACAGTGCACAGATCTTTCAAAAATTTAGCATAAAAAGGTACATGTTTAATAGCATCCAACAAAGGTATATTGATCCTTACCTGTTTGAAAGTATCAAGGATTTCAGAATTGTGATTGACTTTTCTTTGTTTGGTCATGGCATGAGAAAATGAAAGTGCTGGCAGAGAATCAATCTTTTCTTTACAATGTTCATATTCAACCCCTTCCTTACCCTCAGAGATTGACTCATCATCTTTCTCACAAGGTTCAAGAGTGGGTTTTTCAATAACCTTACCACTGCGAAGAGTGATGACTGATTTGACTTGATCCATGTGTTGGCTTCCGGAACTACTTGTATTTGCATTATACTGCCCTTTTGGATTTTGTTGTGGTTGAGATGGAAACTTACCTTTCTCTTGGAAACTAAGAGCAGATGTTAACTTTGCAAGAATATCTTTAAAATTTTTCATGCCTTGAGCAAGTTGAGTGTTGATTGCCTCTTGCTTTTCAATGAATGCATGCAATGTTTCCTCAAGATTTCTTCTAGGAGGTGGAGCATAAGGAGGTGCATATCCATGAAAATTTTGAAAATTATGGTGTGCTTGAAACAATGGCTGTGAAGTTTGTGCATTATTGTTATCACTCTTCCAACTGAAATTTAGGTAATTTCTCCAACCAGGGTTGTATGTTTGCGAGTATGGGTTATGATTGGGCCTTTGAAAACTGTTTAAAGCATGGGCTTGTTCATGGAGGCATTCCTTAAAATAAGGCAAAGTTGGACAATCATTGGTTGTATGTTCATTTGTTTCACAGATTTGACACACAATGTCTTGAATAGATTTTAATTGATCACTCTTTTTCAATTCTAGTGCCTCGACTTTTCTAACTAAAGATGCAAACTTGGCTTGGAGGTCATGATCTTCCCTTAGGTTGCGCATACCTCCACTAGATGTATGAGGTTGAGTTTTACTTGGTGCCTTATAAGTACCTGTGGTGTCCTAATTTTGAGCATTTTCGGCTAGCAAGTCTAGGTACTCCATTGCTTTATTAGGGTCTTTATCTTCAAAAGTTACATTACACATCAATTCAACCATTTGCCTATCTTTAGGTGTTAACACTCATAAAATTGTGAAACCAATCTCCATGTTTCAAAACCATGATAAGGGCAAGTATTAAGCAAGTCTCGATACTTATCCTAACATTGGTAAAATATTTCACCTGGTTTTTGAGTGAAAGTGGTGATTTGTCTTTTGAAAGAGTTTGTTCTGTGAGATGGAAAAAACTTCTTTAAAAATTGTTATTGCATTTCATCCCAAGCACAAATGGATCCTGACCTAAGATTTTGTAGCCATGTTTTAGCTTTATCTTTTAATGAAAAAGGAAAAAGCTTTAATCTAATGGTATTCATGCTACAATTTAAGTCATTATAGGTGTTACAAACTTCTTCAAATTCTCTCAAATGCAAGTATGGATTTTCTATATCTAAGCCATGAAAAGAAGGTAAAAGTTGAATAATGTCTGGCTTAAAATTAAAATGAGATGCATCAGGAGGGAAAACTATCCATGAGGGTGTACTTGTCCATGTGGGATTCATGTGGTCTCTAAGTGTTCTAACACGGTTATTCTCATTATTCTCATTATGAAGTGACTGGTTATCCTTTTCAGCCATATTTTCTGAAAATGATGAGGATACCCTACAAAGTCTACCACTTAATGTACGTGACCAAACACTCATGCATGTGTAGAAAGAGAATAAAAGGAAGAAGAAAACAAAAAAAAAAGAAACAAAACAAAAGAAACAAAGTTAGATATAAGAAAAGAGAATATAAAATAAATACTATAATTTGTACAAGAATTTACTCCCCAGCAACGGCGCCAAAAACTTGACACAACCAAAAGATTGATGTCTTTTCCCAAGTGCAGGAGTGTCGAAGTAATAAATAACCCGGCAAGGCCGGGGTCGAACCACAGGGAGGTTAATTGTATAAATTATAGACAACAATAATACAACAACAACAAAAACAACAACAACAATAATAATAATAATAATAAAGAAGTTGATGAGAACTTTGAAATGGAAGATTAATGTAAGGATTAAACAATAATAAAAACAAATGTCAAGGTTAGAGGATCCACTAATGGTATTTCAAACAAGTATAGTATTAACTCTTGTTACTCAACTGGAAACCACACATAAAGGAGGTTCCAATCGGATGATTTGTCATTAATAGCTCATTATAAATTGTTAACATGATCATATTAATTATCTTATTTAAGTAACACCAAAATTTTAAATATTGTCATGAATTCATGATGCTAACTTATGTTAACAACAAATCAAGTTCTTTTCATAACGCAGGTGTAGGTAATACCATACGGTTAGGCTATGAGAGTGTCAAGCATTTGTTGTACCAAGTGTTATACAACACAAATCTAGATTAACCATTTAACAAGCAAGGTATTAAGAATTAGTAAGATAAAAAGATAAGACATGTTAATATTAAACATTAAGGTCCACATTGAGTTTACAATATACTTATTCTTACACCATTAGTGTAACCTTTTCACCTTGACATAATGAACTTAGCTAAACATAATGAAGAAGAGAAACATAAATAAACAAAACAAGAACATAAATAAGATACAAGTTAACTAAGTAAAGGAAAGGAAATGAAAAGCATAAACAAGATATTAATGAAAGCAAAACTTAAGAATTACAAAAAATATAAAGAGAGAGAGCAGGAACAAGTTCTTGATCTGAACAACCAAGCCCCTAAATGCATGGCAAATGCCTCTTTTTATAGGCCAAAATTTGGAACTATTGATTTGATGACTAATTGTTGAGTGGGTGGCTAACACTTAACTTGGTGAAAATCCTTATCTTCTTGTCTGAATAAAACGTCATTGCTAGCATCAGAACTACAACCACCTATACATATGAAAGTTATAGGAAATTATCTTATCTTTTCATGAAAAAAATTCAGGTCATTTAGACTTCTAGAACTCAAGATATGGGTTGAACACTGAATAGTGTCTGGGCTATAGGATAGATTCGGACTTCTCCGTTGTTGCTATAATTTGGACTTGAAAACTGCCTTCTTAGATCTTGGCCTCCACATGAAAGTTGTAGGCCTATGTCTTACTGAATCTGTGTAAAAATTTGAGATCATTTGGACATCTAGAACTCGATATATGACCCAATTACTGAACAATGTTCCAGTTTGGACTGCACCAACATCTCTTTTCTAAGTTTGGCCCTCTCTTTGTCCTTTCAATTTCAATACTTGAACTCATCAATCAATCATTTCATTTATGTGATAGGCCTGCATTTAAGAAGAACATTTACCATAAATTAAAGGTATCTTATATTATTAGGTATGTTATTATAAAACATGATTTAGTTAAGGGTTTATTGATACTTAAAGTGCAAAATGATGATATAAAACCTTGATAAAAATACACTTTTAAGTATTAATCACACCCCCCAACCAGCTTATTACTAGTCCCTAGTAATCAAAGCGTTAAAATAGAAAAACAATTTGCAAGTTCCACAAAGCAAGACATTCATCATTCAACTTCCATTAATTTATCCAGATAAACAAACACTCATTAAATTTATATTCTTGCTTCATATATCTTAAATAATATATTAATAAACCTTCTTTTTATGTGCTCAATATATGAAAACATAGATGATGGGGCTGTTGTTGGAAGAAAACAATATTGTGTTATAATGTTAAGGTTAACTTCCTTGGGTTGGGATTGTTATTTATTTATTTATTTTTTTTTTTTTTATTTATTTATATACACATACAACACAATGCATCTTTAACCCATGTAACGAGTTTTCGGCTAATGACTCCCAGACCAGTTGGTCTTAGGGCATTAGGTGTTGAGACACCCCTACGAGCTTAGTAACTCGGGTTGCAGATACTGATACGTAGATAGTGCAATGTTTGAATTCCCTTAAGCTTTTCTCCTTAACCCATGTAACAAGCTTTGGGCCAATAGCTCCCAAGTCAGTTGACTTTAGGGTATTAGGTGTTAAAACACCCCTTCAGGCTTAATTGCTTAGGTTAGGGAGGCTACGAAACCAAACTTATCGATTTTTTTATTATAATCAATATTATTATTATTATTATTATTATTATTATTATTATTGCAAATTATATACTATCACTTTCACTTAGTTGTTACCTTTAACAAAAGAACATAAATAATGTAATAATCCAATGTGCAACCCACAATCATATGTTAAAGTGTGTGTGTGTGAAAATGAAGATTTAAGAATACTTGTTAAATGAGCATATGAGCAGAATCAAGTGATAACAATACGAGAGTTTGTAAAACTGAATATTTCAAGAAGTATTCTGATAAACCTTGTTAAGAATGTTTACTAAGATGCGTTTCAAGAGTCACTTTAACAAAAGAACTCTTTTTACTCTGCCATCCTAGTAACAACACTTTTGCAAATGGTTTATGAAATAGAAAACACGGTTTTTTTTTTTAATATATCAACTACTACCCTTTTCCCTCAACCAAAATGAGACATTGTCCTCAATGTCTTAAGGTGGAAAGATAGAGTATAGAAGACATCACCTGAAATAGCAAACACTGACAAACCTGAAACACACTTAAACAAATATAAGAAAATACAAAACACAATAATAAAACCAAAAGACACAAATTTTTACAAACGCAGGCTCAAATCCAATCTAATCTTTTTACGGCTTTCCTTAGTTGACCAATTTATGCGACTCATGGAGGGATTAATTACAGGGATGAAAAATTATAGTTGGTCAATCAATTGTTCAGCAGTAGCAGCAGAGATTATGATTTGTCGTGCCGAAGATGTTAGAAATTCTTGTTCCACAGCATGATCAAGAAAAGACAACAACTTATCATAAAAACCATTAACATTTAACAAACCTATGGGTTTATGGTGAATGTGCAGTTGGGCCCAAGAGGAAATATGAAAGATCTCTTCCAATGTGCCCAGACCACCTGGTAAGGCAATGAAGGCATCGGCATGATTAAACATTGCATTCAGTTGATCAGATATTATGGGAACCTGTAATTCCTCTACAATTATTTTTTTCAATGATGTCCCCTTGTGCTAAAGCTTTAGGGACAACCCTCAAAACTTGACTACCTTCTAAAAATGCAGCTATTGACACTCCCCCCCCCATTAACCCAAGACTGCCTCCTCCATACACTAAATGAATATTTCGCTCACCTAGTACCTGATCAAGATGATTTTCTAATTCTAAAAACTCTTTTTCTTTCCCAGGACTGGATCCACCGAAAACACAAATATTGTTTATGTGATGACTTGAGGAACCTGCCATTTCTACACACTTTTATATTTGATGAATGTGTGGGTTGAGTGGAAATGAAGGGAAGGAGGAGAAGAATTTATAGATGAGAAATTAAAAATGCAATCATATCACCTATATGTAAGCCAGTTGTAGTCTCACTCTCTCTCTCTCTCTCTTTATTTATTTATTTTGAAAACGCATGTGTATGTACAGGTAGTTGTGATTGTGGCTCACATCTTTCCTTGGATTTATGTCCAAGAACAGCTTAAACGCCCTCTATGGGTCGGGGATAGGCTTCCCATCCAGTTTTCTTAAAAACTGGCAAGTAGGGTCTTTTTTAGTCAGGTTCCCAAGACTAATTCGAGCATGTTTTTTATGGAATTGTGACCATAAATCATGAATTGCACGATGCACATCTCCACTAGGGTGCATCTCAAGAGTCAATAGAACTTTATCTAAAGACCCCTTACTGAGGTCATCCTTAATGAGTTGTATTTTATCTTTACGGTTTACAAATACCATTGCTAAGGAACGACATGTTGCATTACAAGTCCATCTGGCACATCTATGACAGACTTTGAGTCATTTTGCACGACGTTTCTTTGCAAAAGTGCTTTTACCTGTTCCAGGCATATGTGAAATGAAAGAATTGGAGGGCTCGCCTAATAATCGGACCTTTGCTTCAATCAACCAACGAATATCTTCAGGAATTCCATGATTCATTAACAACCTCAATCTTGCACATCTAGCACGGTAAATTTTTGTAATCGCATTCTGAGGCAGAGCGAGAAAATAATTTTTCAATTTTTCAAGAGTGGTGTTTATTTTCAAATGAGAATTGGAGGAGAGATTCAAAGAAAAGAGAAAGAGCAAAGAATTGCATAAATATATACACAGATATCAGTTACCATGGGAAACTGAAAGAACCGACTTAAGAGTCACGGAGTACCTTTATCCGCCATTTGACCAGGGTGAGAGACTAGCAAAAAAAAAAGTCACACAAAAACAATGTGAGAAAAAGAATCAATATTTATATTCATGATCACCCAATTCAATAGAGTCATTTTCAACTGAAAAATTATCAAAATAAACTTTCAAACGGTGGCCATTTACCTTGAAAACATTACCATTCTTTGGATTTTCAATATGACATGCCCCATATAGATACACATGTTTCACAATAAAAGGACCGATCCATCTTGATCTTAGTTTTCCAGGAAATACATGGAGTCAAGAATTATAAAACAAGACTTTTTTACCAATATTGAATGTTTTTATCAGTATTTTCTTGTCATGAAACTCTTTGATTCTTGCTTTATGAATTCTTGAATTGTCATATGCATCATTTCTTATTTCCTTAAGATCATTTATTTGCAATTTTCACAGTTGACTAGCATCATCAATGTTTGAATTGAAAGCTTTAATAGCCCAATAAGTTTTATGTTCAATTTCCACAGGCAAGTGACAAGGTTTTCCATAGACTAGTCTATAAGGTGACATACGTAATGATGTTTTATAAGAAATTCGATAAGCCCAAAGTGCATCATTAATCAAAAATTAAAGGGTATATAATATCACCAACATCTCTTTTCTAAGTTTGGCCCTCTCTTTGTCCTTTCAATTTCAATACTTGAACTCATCAATCAATCCTTTCATTTATGTGATAGGCCTGCATTTAAGATGAACATTTACCATAAATTAAAGGTATCTTATATTATTAGGTATGTTATTATAAAACATGATTTAGTTAAGGAGTTATTGATACTTTAAGTGTAAAATGATGATATAAAACCTTGATAAAAATGCACTTTTAAGTATTAATCAGTGAGAGACTTGTGAGAGTTCATAAAGGTTTAAAAAAATACCCTAATTTTGTTTTCCACATCATAAAATAGCGTCATGATTTCTACCTGAAATCCAGGTCTGCATCGAAGGTGTTGAATTACACAATCCAATGCAAAAAATCATCAAAATGATGAGAGACTTGTGAGAGTTCATGAAGAACATGTTCTTTCATAATTCCTAGCAAAAGCAAGTTGGTAGAAAAAAAAAAAACATTCATGAGATGATGTCTTTTCAGCTTTGCATCAGAGTACTAAGCAGTGTAGCATCTTTATAGACAGCAAGTCTAAGAAAGGGATTGTATGTATTTTTATTTGTTTATTTATATAACTTAAATACTATTTAACATTCAAATGAATTTATTATTGCATGTATTTTATTTTTAGGAAAATGATAAGAAATAGATGATTTCAAAGTATGGAACTAATCGAGAAAATCATCCTTCATTTGATGGAGCAGCTTGGTGTGTGGCTTCAGGAGGAGCTACAAAGGGTAGGGTATATGGTGCACCTTGTATGCCAAAATCTATAATGATTACAAGTTCTTCATCACATTCCTACTTGGTGAAGTCACCATATCCTAATTCATCTTATCGAGTATTGCAAAAAGAGATAAAGAAAAAAGAAGCGGGATAAAAAAAAAAGAGATGATTTGATTTTTGAAATGAAACAACATATGGATTCTATGAAAGAATATCTTAAGAACAATATAGGATATCATGGTGAGACATCAAACATTGACCAAGGTATGCCAGCACCTATGACCCCATCAATGCAGCCACATATGGCTCCCTAGATAATGACACCTATGAATCCCACATCTCCACCAATATATTGACCTACACCTCGACCATCATATCGTAATTCATCTTATGTTGATCCACAGTATCATGGTTCGTCTCCACAACAAGCACCATAATTGTATCTTTTTATTGTATTTTGACTTATTTGCACTAGTCCAAGTTTAACTAAATTTTTACTTATATTATGAATTTTACTTTTATTCCATTTATTATTGGTCATAAAGTAATTTTAAATATTAATTTATGTTTCTTATATATATTCTACAACTTTCAAAATATCCATAAATAATTAATTAAAAAATTAAAAGTCATTTGGATAAAAATTATATATTAATTTAATAAAAGTCATATAATCAGCAATGGATTTTTCATTGTTAATTGTAAATAATTCAATGGAAAATCCATGGTTGATTCAAAAAACAGCAACAGATTGTTCTAATTTGTTAGCAACCAAAAATCCATTGCTAATTTGTGAGCAATAGATTATTCATTGTCGATAAATCAGCAATGGACAAATTCATTGTTGTAAAATCAACAAAAACAAATCTGCATATAATACTTCCTGTGTTGCTAATTTTGTTGCTAAATGTTTTTAGCAACAAATTTTAGTTTTATTTGCATCGAATTACTTACTTGCTACATTGTTTTAGTAAGGCCCCTCATAATTTAGACTCGCAAAAATATTACATATATATGATGCATGGCCAATCATGACCTTTATTCCTTTTGGAAGCAAGAAAAAACAATAAACAGTACACGGCCTTATTCATATGAAGTAGTACATAGCAATGGCCATACTAATAATAATAATGTCTCCTTCAGCGACGGTGGTCTCCTTAATTTTAAGACACGAATCGGAATCCGGCAGGGATGATGTTTGCAACACTCAGGAGGGCTCCTAAGGCAGTGTTCCCGATGAACCGTAAGGGTGATAGGAGGCCACCCAGAGCAGGGAGACTAGAGTTGCAGCTGATCAGCGGTGTATCGACCTTCAGGTTGCAGTCGCTCAATACCGAGGAAAGAATATAATTTAGAGGATCCAACAAAATAGAAAACATCCCAGATCCATTAGTGGTTGATGTAGAAACCACATTTCCTCCACATTGCAACTGCACGAGAGCATCTGCAGGAAAAAACCCGTTACTGTAATTACAACTTTATAAGCAAGACAAGAAGAAGAACAAAGTCAAATTATTATTAGATTAGTCATTCAATTTGTGAGACTTTATGATTTGTGAAAATGGACATTAACTTTTTTTTCTTTTTTTCTATATAACAATATTGCTATTAAGGCCGACAACCCCGAAAGCTAGATTAACTCTTGAAATCTTCAGATCTTATATATTAATCTTTTACACACACGTTATTAAGGGGTCTCAGATTTCAAGGTTTTGACACCAAAGATTTCTTGAATTGCATTCCACGATGTCGTATGTGATGAATGGTAGCTATGTAATCATGACAATCTGGTCCGAGGATACCTTATTATCGATCAAAAGAAAAAAGAAAAAAGAAAAGAAAAAAAAAGGAAGAGAAATCAGGGCTAGCATACTAGGGAAAACAGGGGTTGCCGTGCCATTAGCACCCATATTGCCATCGGCAGTGCAAAATAGAGTCCCTTGGATGCGGATCAAACCCAGAAGACCGCCAATAAGCCCAAGCTGAGCTTCAGCAACCGGTGCTGCCAATATTGCAGCAATCACGAGAGAAACAAAGAGAAATGTCTTGAAGGCCATGGTTTCAATGGCAGTAGTTATATTAATGCAAGAATTAGTGTATAAACTCAATCTTGATCTTGAAATTGAAGTGATTTTTGAGTCTCGACATCAGCAGCCATTTATAGAACAAGGGAGACCAAGTTGCAGCAGATTTTGCTGACTAACAGCTCTCCTATCTCTTCCTTGTTTGTGGTGATGGTGAGTTTACGTAGGATAATCTGCTGTATGAGCATGAAAAGAAAGAGAACATTTCAGAAATCTTAGGTTTGTCACGAAGCTCTAATTCTTCCTTCCCCGTGTGTGCTTCATCTGTGGTCTTCACCTACAAAACTCCCCCACCCCTAGTTTCATTAGCATGCCTTCTGTCTCTCGAAAAAAGATGAAAGTCTTCTTTTTCTTGCCTCTTTAGAATTTATAGAGTAGAAGGGGCTCCAAACAACTTGCTCTGCGTAGCTGAAACTTGGGGGTTCTCCTATAGAATTGTTCGTCTCCACTTGCTCTGAAAAGTTCATAGATTGGTCCGCAGCTCCATGCTCTAGCATCTAGCTTCTAGCCTTTTTTCTTCCGACTCTTTCTGTCGCCCGGTTCTCGCCACTCTGCTTAGCTTCTCAGTGAGGGCATTAAGATGCCCTTAAACGTAAATAATATCGGATTTATTATAAAATAATATAAATTATATTTTAAAACCTTACATCATAACTTAAGTTATTAAGTTATTGAGTTGAAATAGCTTTTTATCCATCGATTTCAAGTATCAAATAATCATCTATTATCTACTATTATTTATTAATCAATAAAAAATAAAATAGTTTATATGTAAGTGTGTATTATGTCAATACCAAGATATGTATGTATCAAATTGTATTAAAAAAATCTAAATATTTTAAAAATATATTTATATAATGTAAAAATATATTCCACATTAGGTTTGGATGGGTTTCTGGTCATGTTTCACAACATCCATACCTTATCCATTATCCATGGAGTCCAAAAAATATTCATTCATCCAAATCAGGTTGGTATCTATCGAGTTCGGATTAAATTGTCATCCCTAATATAAAACCATGTTAGTTATCTATTGCTATCCCTAATTTCACTTGCTATTTTTTTGATGTTTTAGGACAAGGGATTCAAATTCAGGTATTCCAACTCTTAATTGTTCAATTAAGTTACGTGTTCCTGGTTTTGTGTTTAAAATGTTCTACCTGTTTTTGCACTAATTTTAATCTTTGCAGGTTTGATTTTTATCTTCATTACATGTTAACGATGTTACATATTACCTTTAAGTCTACAACATCATAACATTAACAAAATTTGAAGTATACAATAAAAATTATAAAAGTTGAAAAGAAATAATAATGGAACGCAGAAGAAAAAAAATGATAGCAAAAAAAGTTATTTTCATACACATAAATTACAATTTGAATTGGAAAAACAATCAAAACCAAGGTTGTCAATTCTGTTTCGGTAGGTGGTTTTTTTTTTAATTGGAATGGAATGTTTCAGTTTTGAAGTGTTTCGGCGTGCCATTTCAAAGTTATAGTGTATATATATATATATAAATAAACAGTATAACATCAATCAAATTCAAGATAAATTAATTATAAAGTATACAATACAAACACGATGTCAAACAAATATATTTTTAAATTTTAAAATATTTCTAAATAATCAACATTAAATATATCTTTAACTTAAAGTAATTCAAGTACTTAAACAAAATATCAAAATATTATGAAAGTAAAATGTTTTAACACAAATACTTTAAATATAAAAGCTAAGTCAACATTATCAAGACTAATGGGATCTAAAGCATCCCTTGTTCTGCTCAAATTCCTGCAAAGTATAAACATGAAAAAAAGAACATGAATATAAACCATATATATTAGTGATAAATCTAATTTTAAAAAATTAATATCATTGTTAATGAAAATAGCAATAATAATTTTTAATATTATTATTAATATCATTGTTATTGAAAAAAGTAATTAAAAAAAGCATTTTATACTTGGGAAGTTTAATTAATTAAATTGAACCAGGTTTAATTTGATTTAATGGCTTTTCAAAATCAGAAGGGAATATGTGGAATGAAAGCAGAACATTCAGGCCGAAATTTAGCCGAAAAATCCGGAACGGACCGAGATTTGAAATGAGATAAAAATTGTTCCGTTTTGTTCCGTTTTTTGAATAGGTATGAAATGTTTCGGCCATACCAGACGAACAGGACGGAATTGACAAACTTGATCAAAACTAGAAAAAGTGAGGTAAAAAGGGACGGGGACCTTTCTAAACATAATCAAGAATGTAGGGACCCTACATTTAAATTTCTCCCATGTCTGGCTCAATGCCATTGAGGCCTAGCTAGTTTCATAATTTCAGTAATCTAAATAATTATGTTCCATTTTCACTTCAAAACAAATCTGTAAAGGTATATATAAAAAAGCCCTTAATTTTGTTTTCCACATCATAAAATAGCGTCAAGATTTCTACCTGAAATCCAGGTCTGAATTGAAGGTGTTCAATTACACAATCCAATACAAGAGATCGCCAAAATGGTGAGAGACTTGTGAGAGTTCATGAAGGACATGTTCTTTCATAATTCCTAGCAAGAGCAACTTGGTAGGAAAAAAAAACTTTCATGAGATGATGTATTTTCAACTTTGCATCAGAGAACTAAGCAGTCTAGCATCTTTGTAGACAGCAAGTCTAAGAAAGTGATTGTATGTATTTTTTTTTATTTATTTATATAACTTAAATATTATTTGACATTCAAATGAATTTATTATTGCATGTATTTTATTTTTAGAAAAATGATAAGAAGGAGATGATTTCAAGGTATGGAACTAATCGGGAAAATCATTCTTCATCTATGTTACAAAGGTTAGGGTATATGGTGCGCCTCGTTTTCCAAAATCTATACTGAATACAAGTTCTTCATCATATTCCTACTTGGTGAAGTCACCATATCCTAATTCATCTTATCGAGCATTGCAAAAAAGAGATAAAGAAAAAAGAAGCAGGATAAAGAAAAGAAATGATTTTATTTTTGAAATGAAATGACAGATGGATTCTATGAAAGAATATCTTATGAGCAATCTTGGATATCATAGTGGGACATCAAACATTGGTCAAGGTATGCCAGCACCTATGGCCCTATCAATGCCGCCACATATGGCTCCCTAGATAATGACACCTATAGATCCCACATCTCCACCAACATATTTGTAAACCTCGGGAAAAAAATTATATATATAATAAATAAGTAAAAGTGAAGAAATTCATGCATATGGTTAAATAAAAACAGAAATTCAGAAATTTTTGAATATAAATTTCCAAGCGAAATAATTCGAGACATTATAATAAACCCAGTACTGTTGAGGGTTGGATTTAAATAAAGAGAATAATACACTTAAAGGAAAAGGAGGGCCTAAATGCAAATAAGGGAAAATATAGAGTATAAATACTCTCTCCTCACCAAAAATAAAAATCTATAGGAACCATAAGGAGAGAAGATAGGGAGTTTTATACCTATTCTTGAGAAATCGAGAGAGAAACACTAAAATTTCAAGAATCCATCTAAGATTAAGAGCTTATAGATGAGATAAACACTTGAGAGCAAAGGATTACCAAGAAATTGAACAAGAAGAAAAGAAAGGAGGGAGTTGAAAATCTTCAACTGGTTGAAGATCAAAATCTTAATTTGTATTGGGTAAGGTATTCTAAACATGATCTTACAAAAAAAAAAATATTCAATAAAGAATTGATGCCTTGATATCAAATCATAGGTTAGGGTTCTTAGACATAAATTAGGGAAAAAGTACTTATTGTTGAGATTAAGTTCATTCATATGTATGGTATGTAGTTTATAAAAGTATTGTGTGAAGGGGAGGGGGGAGACAAATCTGGACAGACTTGTCTCCTAACTTTTGATGAGATTTCGGATAGGAGGATGAGGGGATTAGGATCGGGTTTCTCATAGAAATTGTAGATTTAAATGTCAGCTAACCAAGGAAACTGGTCTTGCTCAATTTTGAGATGTAGAACTCTAGTTATGGGTTACCAACTGAGACTGAGTCATGACTGATTATGTAAGGCACTAGGACTAACTATTTAATGAGCAATTTTGACTATCTTAGAGGCAAAATTGGATTCTCCTCCCTTTAGAGAACTTGTAGCCTCATGTCTTAGCTTTCTAACGAGATTAATCTCACTAAAAATGAAGTTTTAGAACTTTAGATATAGTTAAAAATATGGTGAGTTTTGGACAGTAACAGTTGAAAATTAGACAGTAATAATTCAAAATTAAACAGTAACGGTTGGACAGTAACGGTTGAAAATTGGACAGTAACAATTCAAAATTGGACAGTAACAATTCAAAGTTAGACAGTAATAGTACATTTTCACGTGAATACTATATATAAGAATATAAAAGAATTGTGTCATACGAACACTTGCACATTGAGATACTAACTCTGAAAATGTACATGATATATGTATGTATGATATTATGAGGAACTGAACATGCATAGAAAGTAACATATGAGTGATGGATGAATATGGATTCTCTATAATATTGGCTTGAAGGAATCCTAACAAAAAAATTCCTTATGATTCAGGATGAGCAACCAGGATTGGATATTCTGTTGGGGGAGGTCACGAGACATGCAAAGGAGGTGCGTGATTTTTCTCATATTTGCACTTATACAATTTAAAATTCTTCTGGTTAATGCAATTACAGTAAATGTCATGTTCAATGTATATAAAGTCTAGCTTAAATACAAGATTAGCTTCGGCTAATGGCATTCGTGATAGGATTGTCGGGAGATGATTTACAAGATTAGCTTCGGCTAATGGCATCCATGATAGGATTGCCAGGAGATGATTACAAGATTAGCTTCGACTAATGGCATCAGTGATAGGATTGAGTTTAAAAGACTTACAAGCAAAATAAAGTTCTCTGTTAGAATTCTTATGGATCCGATAGAAAGTTAATACTTCATTTGCATTCATTACATAAGCATATATATATATTCTTTATCAATATAATTGTATGTTTATTTATGTAACAGGTCCGTCAAATATCCAGGAAGATCATTAGTTTAGGACTCTACTTTGTGAAGCTTATGTAAATATTTAACTTCAAAAAAAAAGGAATTAACGTGTTTATGTAGTATACTTTTGTGTAAACCTTGATGTATTTACAAAGGTTCAGCTGAGCATGTAGTATTTTAGTTATCTTGTAATTAACCATTTTGAAATATTTAATAACACTTCTTATATTGTAAATACTTTCTTTACATGTTAGTATTCTATGATATGATGTGTTGGACTATGTTCATATATATATATATATATATATATAAGTATGGATTGTTTGAGTTGTGGAATTATTATGAGGTTTGATATAAGGTTTAGAATTATGGGACCTTGTGATGATGGGTTGATTAAGTAAATTGATAGTAGTCGATAACTTGGGATGTCCAAAATGCAAACAAAACTCTGATGAATTTTTGCAAATGAAAAAAAAACTCCCCCACCCCTAGTTTCATTAGCATGCCTTCTGTCTCTCAAAAAAAGATGAAAGTCTTCTTTTTCTTGCCTCTTCATAATTTATAAAGTAAAAGGGGCTCCAAACAACAACTTGCTCTGCGTAGCTGAAACTTGGGGGTTCTCCGATAGAATTGTTCATCTCCACTTGCTCTGAAAAGTTCATAGATTGGTCCATAGCTCCATGCTCTAGCATCTAGCTTCTAGCCTTTTTTCTTCCAACTCTTTCTGTCTCCGTGGGGGCATTCAGAATACAATATGCCTTTACATGTAAATAATATCGAAATTGATTAGAGAGTAATATAAATTATATTTTGAAATCTTATATAATAGCTTAAGTTATTATGTTGAGATGGTTCTTTGATATGGTATCATAGCCTTGATAATTAAGTAATTACGAGTTCGAATCTCACCATCTCTATTTATTTGATAAAAATTAAGCACAAGGTAATATGGGTTTGTGCAAGTTTCAAACCCAAAATGCTTTCATTTGAGAGGGTGCGTTAGAGAATAATATAAATTATATCTTAAAACTTTACATAACAACTGAAGTTATTGGGTTGAGATAATTCTTTAACAGGATTTTATATCTTTTTTTGTTGGGTGTGATAGTTTTGTTAGTTGTCATGTTAGAACTAATAGCAAAGCATATCATTGCTAAAGAATATGGTATTTGGGTTATACTAACGATGACAGTTTTACCTATGAATACTAACTCGAATCAACTCAAATAGAAAATTTTTAGACTCATTCGAGTTTCGAGTAAACTTTAAATGCAAAAAGTCAGGTCCGAGTACAGTATGGATATTGGTCTACCCAAACCTGACCTGAAATAAATAAATAACATTAAAGTTTGAGAAAATTACATGTATAGCAAGCTAATTATGTACTAAATAGCTGTAAAATATAGCATTCGTGTTAGGGTATCAAAAACTCATACTCGTTCAGGCTCAAGTAGTTATTTTAGATTTGGATTCAGGTATAGATAATATAAAAGAGGGATGACAATGTGTACTCGCGGGTTGGATTTCTTGATATCCATACTCTACTCATTATCCATCGGGTTTCAGGTATCAGATAGTCATCTATTATCTACTATTATTTATTAATCAATAAAAAATAAAATAATTTATATGTAAGTGTGTATTATGTCAATACCAAGATATGTATGTATCATATTGTATTAAAAAATCTAAATATTTTAAAAATATATTTATATAATATAAAAATATATGCCACGTTAGGTTTGGACGGGTTTCAGGTCGTGTTTCACAACATCCATACCTATCCATTATCCATCGAGTCCAAAAAATATTCATTCATTCAAATCAGGTTGGTATCTATCGAGTTCGGATTAAATTGTCATCCCTAATATAAAACATTGCTCGTTATCTATTGTTGTCCCAAATTCCACTTGCTATTCTTTTGATGTTTTAGGACAAGGGATTCAAATTCAGGTATTCCAACTCTTAAATATTTAATTAAGTTACGTATTCCTGGTTTTGTGTTTAAAATTTTCTACCTGTTTTTGCACTAATTTTAATCTTTGCAGGTTTGATTTTTATCTTCATTACATGTTAACGATGTTAGATATTACCATTAAGTCTACAACATCAGAACACTAACAAAAGTTGAATTATACAATAAAAATTTAAAATAAAAAATAATGGAACGCAGAAGGAAAAAAAAATGATAGCAAAAAAAGTCCTTTTCATAAATATAAATTACAATTTGAATTGGAAATATAATCAAAACCAAGGTTTTCAATTCCATTTCGGTAGGTGTTTTATTTTTTTAATTGGAATGGAATGTTTCAGTTTCGGTATGTCGTTTCGGGGTTATATATATATATATATATATATATATATATATATATATATTCAAATTCAAGATAAATTATGCAATACAAACACAATGTCAAACAAATATAATTTCAAATTTTAAAATATTTCTAAATAATCAAGATTAAATAGATCTTTAACTTAAAGTAATTCAACTTAAACAAAATATCAAAATATTATGAAAGTAAAATGTTTTAACACAAATATTTTAAATATAAAGCTAGGTCAATGTTATCAAGGCTAATGGGATCTAAAGCATTTCTTGTTTTGCTTAAATTCCTACAAAGTATAAACATGAAAAAAAAAAACATGAATATAAACCATATATATTAGTGTTAAATCTAATTTTAAAAAATTAATATCATTGTTAATGAAAATAGTAATAATAATTTTCAATATTATTATTAATATCATTGTTATTGAAAATAGTAATTAAAAAACATTTTTATACTTGGGTGGTTTAATTAATTAAATTGAACCAGGTTCAATTTGTTTCAATGGCTTTTCAAGACCGAAACTGAATATATGAAATGAAACCGGAACATTCCGGCCGAAATTTAGTCGAAAACTTCAGAATGGACCGAGATTTGAAATTAAATTAAATTTTTTCTGTTTTGTTCTATTTTTTGAATAGGTATGAAATGTTTCGGCCATTCCGAACAAAACGAAACAGAATTGACAACCTTGATCAAAACTAGAAAAAGTTAGGTAAAAAGGGACGGGGACGTTCTTAAACATAATCATGAATGCAAGGAACCATATATATATATATATATATATATATATATATATATATATATATATATATATAAAAACATAATTTTTTTTTCTACATCGTCAAAATTTCTAGCTAAAATCCAGGTCTGAATTGAAGGTGTTGAATTACATAGTCCAATACAAGAGATCGTCAAAATGGTGAGAGATTTGTGAGAGTTGTGAGAGTTCATAAAGGTTTAAAAAAAAAACCTTTTGTTTTCCACATCATAAAATAGCGTCATGATTTCTACCTGAAATCCAAGTCTGAATCAAAGGTGTTGAATTACACAGTCCAATACAAAAGATCCTCGAAATGGTGAGAGACTTGTGAGAGTTCATGAAGGACATGTTCGTTCATAGATTGGTCCATAGCTCCATGCTCTAGCATCTAGCTTCTAGCCTTTTTTTCTTCCAACTCTTTCTGTCTTCGTGAGGGCATTCAGAATACAATATGCCCTTGCATGTAAATAATATCAGATTCATCAGTGAGTAATATAAATTATATCTTGAAATCTTATATAATAGCTTAAGTTATTGAGTTGAGATAGTTCTTTCACATGGTATCATGTCTTGATGATCAAGCAGTTACGAGTTCAAATCTCACCATCTCCATTTATTTGATAAAAATTAAGCACAAGATAATGTAGGTTTTTGCAAGTTTCAAGCCCAAAACGTTTTCACTTGAGAGGATGTGTTAAAAAATAATATAAATTATATCTTAAAACCTTACATAACAACTTAAGTTATTGAGTTGAGATAATTTTTTAACAGGATTTCATAGCTTTTTTTGTTGGGTGTGATGGTTTTGTTAGTTGTCATGTTAGAACTAATAGCAAATCATATCATTGCCAAAGAATATGGTATTTGGATTATACTTACGATGACAGTTTTACCTATGGATACTAACTCGAATCGACTAAAATAGAAAATTTTTGGCAATGATATGATTAAAATTTTTAGACTCGATCAAGTTTCGAGTAAAATTCAAATGCAAAAAGTCAGGTCCGAGTAGAGTATGAATATTGGTCTACCCGAACCTGACCTGAAATAAATAAATAACATTAAAGTTTGAGAAAATTACATGTATATCAAGCTAATTATGTACTAAATAGCTGTAAAATATAGCATTCGTGTTCGCGTATCAAAAACGCGTACCCGTTCAGGTTCGGGTAGTTATTTTTTATTTGGATTTAGGTACCCGCGGGTTGGATTTATTGATATCCATATCCTACTCATTGTTCATCGGGTTTCAGGTATCAAATAGTTATATATTATCTACTATTATTTATTAATCAATAAAAAATAAAATAGTTAATAATTATGTGTGATATAAATATTAAGGTACGTATATATCATATTACATTAAAAAAATCTATATATTCTAGAAATATTTATATAATATAAAAATATATTATAGGTTAGGTTCGAGTGGATTGTGAGGTCGAGTCTGACAACATCCATTCCCTGTGCATTATCTATCAAATTTCAAAAATATTCATCCATTTAGATCGAGTCGATATTCCTCGTCCTCGAATTCAGATTAAATTGTCATCGACCCTGGTTATCTATTGCTTTTCCTAATTACACTTGCTATATTTTTATGTTTTTGGACAAGGGACTCAAATTCACGTATTCCAACTCTTAATTGTTCAATTGAGTTATGTATTCGTAGTTTTGCGTGTTTAAAATATACTACCTGTTTTTACACTAATTTTAATCTTTGTAGGTTTTTTATTTTTATCTTCATGTGTTAACGATATTAAATATTACCGATAAGTCTACACATCACAACACATGTCCATTCTAGCAAAATTTGAATTATACAATAAAAATTGAAAAGAAAAGAAATGATAGCACAAAGAGCCCTTTTCATATATATGAATTACGATTTGAATTGAAAATACAATCGAAACTAGAAAAAGTGAGGCAAAAAGGGGAGTGTTTTAAACATAATCAAGAGTTCAGGGACCCTTGCATTTAAATCTCTCCTATGTCTGGCTCAATGCCATTGAGGCCTTGCTGGGTTTCATAATTTCAGTAGTCTGAATAACTATGTTCCTTTTTTCACTTCAAAACAAATCTGTAAAGGTATAAAAACCCTAATTTTGTTTTCCACATCATAAAATAGCGTCAGGATTTGTAGCTGAAATTCAGGTCTGAATCAAAGGTGTTGAATTTCACAGGCCAATGCAAGAGATCGTCAAAATGGTGTTGGAATTGTGAGAGTTCATGAAGCACATGTTCTTTCATAATTCAAATCTAATCCTTCGATGATGCCCACCTGCAAAGGGCAAGCTCAAAGTGTAAGTAATAAATGAATAGTTGACAAAGCAGGGACTTTAGGCCCCTGCGTGTGAGAAAGAGGTGGTTGATCCATGCGTCAAAATTCCGTCTTTGAAACAAGCACTGTGAAGCGCTTTCTTAATTTATTGTATTGTTTCCTGCCCTAGCAAACACAAGCTAAACACCACCACCTTTCATATTCAAACCCGCTATTACTTAGAATTCCCAGGCCTCGCAAAAACAAGACTCGACACGAGCAAAATCAGACATGGCTGCTACTCATAGATGACCATGATCATATAAAACATTCTTGAACTCACAGAGCTCCTCGCATCCTACCACTTAATGATGCTAATAGCGGCAACCTTGATATTCCCATATCTTTCTCACAGAAGAAGAGTTTCCATTTATTTACTAGACTTCACTATGTATATATTAACAAGCACTTTGATCCTGATAGTGTTGCTTGCCAAGTCAAGATCCTAGAAGAACCTGGGTTCAGCGAGGAAAACAGCATTCATCATTCTCTTGCTCGTGTACCTATAAGAACAAAAAACACTCTCCTTTTCCATAGATGAGGCGACCTCAACAAATAATAGTAGCGTATTTTCTCCTACCCGTCTCTTGTAGCTATGATAACAAATAAATTTAGAATGAGGAGCAATATCATGAGTTTTAACCTGTTGGGTATTGGATGCAGTGCGGGAATCACATCAGCTGGACTCGCCAGAGACTTGTTGAGGGTACACCAAAACTTGCTGGTGCTTATTGTGAGCACTGAAATGATAAGTCATAATTGGTATACTGTTAAGAACCCATGCATGTTGCTAACCAATTGTCTTTACTGAATGTGGCTGCAAATGTATTGAAGCTAAACATTGCCACAATAGGACCTATGGTCGTGTGCCATTTTCAGAACTAATGTATGTGGTTTCATTGATTTTGCAGAAGATGAGAATTGCTACCAGGACAAGCTTATATACTCCAGATTTTAAGAGCCTTTGAGCATTTCAGCATGCATACAGGACGAAAAGCTGTCATTTAAGCAATCAAAAGAAACCTAGCATTGTTGAAAGAAGATGTCGAGCCCTCTATGATGACTCTTCACAGATTTGGAAATACTTCATCTTCTTCTATTTCGTATGAGCTAGTTTATATAGAAGCAAAAGGAAAGATGAAAAGGGGGTGTTCATATGGAAATGCATTTACAATGAAGGAGCTGATATAGCAAATATTTGGGATGATGAAATCCATAGATATCCAGTAGAAATACCAGATATCATGAAAACCAACTGAGATTTGTATTTACCAACCATATAAATCAGTACCTGCAAAATTTCAGCAGGACATCTTTTAATGTAAACTCTGATACTAGACAAGAAGATGAAGAATAATAAAACACCCAGCATTCACATAGGTCTTACAAAAATTCATCGATGCCAAATATAATCTAGAATATCAAAATCAAATCTGCAACCACTTTTGTCTTGAAATTCTTGGTTTTGAGGTCAAGATCAAGGGATCAAAAACCAGTTAATGAAATGTTAATCTCAAAATAAGCTACAATATCACCACTCCATCATAACCATGTAAATCTTAAAAACCTCAGCTCTATCGATCTCATAGGTTCAAAAACTTCGTAATACATTGTTGATAAACCTTAATACAAAAGTGGACTGTATGCACCATACACAAGCATTATCCAGGCTCAACTGCTAGCTGCACAAAGAGATAAATAATATACAAGACAAACAATATCAAGGCAAAACATTCTTAAATTCAATAGTAATTAGAATATGGTCTCAAATAAAGCGAAGCCTGTAGTAACCAAACATAAATTCACAAAAGGCAAAACAACACGGGGTGTTCACCAAAATTTCAAATAATCTCATTTCAAAATATAAGAAAACAAATCCTAAACAAAAACAAAACAGAAGAATTCATAAATACTCTCAATCTTCCTCCTCGCCTTCGTTCTCAGCAATGTTAAAGTATCTCAGCTCATAAGCATTCCGGTCCTTATTCGATGAAATAACCCTAAGCCAATCTCTCACATTATGCTTCTTCAAGTACTTCTTTGTCAAATACTTCAAATAACTATAATAACAAAAAAATAAATAAATAAATAAAAATATATACCATTAATTAATTATTTATTATTTCTCATTATTACCGTTTGGAGAAGCTAGAGTCACAGGTGACGGTGATCTTGGACTTGTCACGGGTGACAGTAACGGAATCACCGAGAGCTCCGGGTTTGCCGCCGACTTTAATGCGCTCTTGGAGGAACTTTTCCAGTGAGGCAATGTCCATGATTTTATCTTCCACTGGCTTTGCACAATCGATCGTGAACGTTGCTCCTTTCTTCTTTCCCTTGGCCCCGCCTGCTGCTGCTGCTCCCTTGCTCATTTTCGTTGATAGATTATCTGCCACATGTAAACAGAAGACGTAAATAATTCATCAAAGCACAAGTAATAAATGGGAGAGAGAGGTTATTCACCGGAGGGGATAGTTAGGGTTTTGGAGTGCTGCAGAAATGGAGGGGAAGAGGGAGAGTAATTAGGGTTGGGGTTTTATTGGAAGTGGACAGTTTGGCTTGTGGATCTGGTCGGGTATGGTCAGGCCCAAAATTCCAGTCAGTTTATTTATTTTTTACCAAACCGATTGATGAAAAAATATATTTGTGAGTCGTGAAAAAATATATTCCAGTCAGTTTTTTTACTTTGATTTCATGACACCTATAATCAAATTTATATTTTTTTTTTAAATACAAACTCATGAAATTAATAATATAAATTTAAACCAAATAGTCTAACCCAATATATCTAGCATGCTAGGTAAAAAAAATAATTGAATAAATTAGATTTATAATTTGTAAAATATCATAAGTTCAGTAAAAATATATTTATGGGCCAAGCCCTAATTATACCCAAAACACTTATAATATTGTTATTCTCATGTATTGTATCAAATAGTTATTCAGAGTGTTTGATATTATAATAATAATTTTTTTAAAATATTTTTTTATTTAAAATATATTAAAATAATATTATTTTTTTTTAACATAACACACCAAAAAAATTTAAAACAACTAAAAAATAATAATAATTTAAAATTAAAAAAAATCAGAATTTAACAAAAACACAACCCAACAACAATGTTGCCACGCACACTCTAATTATACATTTATGACCATAATCTTGTTCGTGGACTTGTCAAGTCCAGTCCAGCTCAGGCCAATAAGTACAAGTGTGACCAAGATCTTTGTTCATGGAGATACCATCCCGGTTCAAATTCCGGTAACATCATCTAATCTAACCTTAACCTGCAACAAGAAAATTGGCAATGAGTGAATCTCTTTTCAATGTTACGCAAACTTGATGATTGTGAAAGACAAATTATCCCTGCAAGGAACGAGAGATCCCATGTCCCAGAACACAGAAAATTGGTGACAGCCTTCTTTTTTTCTCTTCTTTTCCTCTCTTTTTTTTTTTTTTTTGAACCCAAAGTAGTGCTCAATTGATTTAACTGGGCATGCCGAACGGTGTCGAAGTTGAATCCAAAACAACCGGGCTACATGAGTGCTGCATTCAAGTAGCCGAATAAGAACTAATAATTGCATTCTAACAACTTTTCAAGGCAACTTCGACGATGAGGAGTTATTTCTGTTCCCATGCTCATTCTGATACAACATGCAACCGCAAATATAGTTGTACGCTACAAAAGCTCAAAACATGTTCTCCATTTTGTCAAAAATGTTGCAAACGAGTATGATACATGGCCACCCAAATAGAAAAGGAGCAAGCAGTCATTAGAACCGCCGGATATCTTTTGGTGGCTTGTAGTTGAGGGGATGAGTTTCTGGGGTGGCATCTTCATCCTCTTTCCACATTTTTATCGTCTTGTCAGCCTCACATGTAACAAGCCTTGAACCACTTACGTCATAGCAGACAGCATATATACCAGCTTCACTATCCAATGAGCCTGGAGAAAAATAGCTTTCAGCATAAACCTCTTTTCCATTCCACACACAACTAAATCTAACGGAAAAAAGTAGAGGGGAGACAGTACCAGGCTGTACAATTGTCTGGGCTTGCTGGAAATTATGACCACTCTTCCAATCCCAGAACCATAAACTCCCATTGTCACCTAAAACAATGTAAAGGACAAACATGTAAAAAACTTGTGAATATCTCCAACTTCCAACAAGTGAGGGAGAGTAGATGGTCCTCAAATCAATCTATGGGAGAGAAGCAAACCAAATTTTGGGAATAATACATAGTTGTCTGTCGGAGGACATCATGATTTCTGACAAAAAACCCCATCCTATCACTAATTAAAATGTACACTAATGCATACCTCCTGTAGCCATTACACCATCTTCGTTGACAGCCATTGCATTAATGATGGTTTTCTGCTGAGAACTGCTCCAAAAATTAAAATATCACACTATTAGACATGTTGTGTTGGTAGAACATCATTATAAAGATGCCAGATGCACGCAATGAAGAAATCAAATGATTTCTTAATAACCAATCAGAATTAGGCAGTGCCCTTGTTTTCGAACTAGTTTTCAGAGCAGCTCTATGCAGTCTCAAAAATTAAAGGATTCTTTCAAACGTTTAAGGAAACCCCCTTTCCATGGATCAAGCAGATATTCCTACATCCCCATTTCTGCGGTATTAACAACCTAGGTTACCAACCTTGCCACGGAGGATGCTAACAACCAAAGAGGTCAAAACACATAGGAGCTATGAAAATACATGGGATAAACATTTCAAAACCATATCTTGTTCACCCAAATAAAGAACAATAAAGATGGATATTATGAGGGCAGTAGATTTTCTTTTGCCCATGATATTTCATAATTCATTTCATCAAGCTTAAGACAATCTTAAGCAATTAGAGTCATCTAACAGAATCTCAGTCATCACAATACACAGGACTGACATAAAATATGAAATCCATGCACATACACAGGAGCGTGAGAACTGCAGAATTTAAGCAACTAGATATTTGTGTTTGAGAACTTACAGCATGTTGTGTAAAAATTCTCCTTTCGGAAGATTGAATTTCTTAATGTTGTCAGCTGATGCAGATGCAAAGCAGTGCCTGCAGCACCCAAAAGAAAAAATAAAACATAGAACATAGAGCATATATAAAAATGAAAGCACAATATACCGCATCATTTAACAAGTAAAATCAGTGGCATGTGTAGGCACTTACTCTGTCGGATGCAGCGCCATGGCTCGAACAGATTTCTTGTGATGTGTAAGAGTTAACATAGTCTTACCTGCACGCCAGAAACACCATTATGCTAAACTTATAAAAATCTGTAGTATGAACAGGTAGAAGGGAATCCTCGAGAGAAATATAATTTACCATATCTAAGATCCCAGAACTTGATAGTTGAATCATGGGAACCAGTAACCACTTGTGGATCCTGGAAGCAGAAAGAATCACATTTAACCACTGATGTTAAAGACACAAAGGGAGCTTAAACCATGAAAGCAGTATTTAGTTTTTTTCCCTGTCAACTTGCACTTATCACAAATAACAATCTCATTTCAAAATCATGAGGTAGCAAGGGTAATCAAGAGAAAAATGAAATCAGAAAAACAGGAAAATCACATACCGTAGGTCGAGTAAAAACTGAGCACACTGTATTATCATGCCCAGACAGTGCAAAAACTTGCACCTTGGTACGAATATCCCAGACCTGAGAATAATTTTGACTTGTTACCTTTCTATGTAAAAAAACAGCGAGAATTACAAATTTTGACTAAGTGGGTAGCCAAACATACTGCGCACTCTCTATTGCAGGAAGAAAACTACATAATAAATTCCATACCCGGCAGACAGAATCACGCCCCCCAGTAAGCAAAAGGTCAATAGTAGGATGAAGGGCCAAGCAGTAGACACCACTTAGATGGCCATGATAAGACCGGATTGCCTACACAGAAAACATCAGTTTCACAAGCAGATTCACTCACATTATAGCTTTGGATACATTAATTAGGTATAAGTTCCCACCTTATTCTGTTCAAGGTCCCAGCATTTAACCTGTTTATCATCACCAGCAGAGAACATGTAGGTATGTCTTTGGCTAACGGCAAGACCTGCAAAGAGACAGTCCTATCATTTTAATCCGTTGACAGCATGATTAACCAAAAGAAAACAGCAATCATTTATCATCAACTAACCTCGTACTTGCTCGATGTGTCCAGTTAGTGTGAGCTTTAACCTTCCACTTCCTACATCCCATATCTAGTGCACCAAGACACAGGAAGGAAAAAAAAAAGCCATCAGAAGTTGTTCATACAAGTTGGGGGGAGAGATCCAATCTAGTTTACACTCTAAAATCTAAATAACGCAGGGAAACACTCATTGATCGACTCTAAATTGGCACTCCTAGAAAATAAAAATCTTAGCAACATCATAAATAAAGTACATGAAAAGTGCTTATTCTAAAATTTAAAATTTGTAAAACCATTAGATTGTAGATAATCTGGGTCAATAGTAAGATCTGGAATTTGGTACCCAAATAAATGACTTTGTATCTCAGATCCCATAATTTAATGAGAAATGACATGATTACAGAACATGCAAAAGAGAGTAAAATGATGAGAAAGTGAATCCTAGTAATGAACTAGTCAGGCTTCAAAAAAGCGTATCAGTACATGTCATCAAGATCAATAGATGAAAGAATATCATTAAAAACTTAATACCTTGATTGTTCGATCAGCAGAACCAGTACAAAACCATGTATTACTTGGATCAAATGCAACAGATCTCACCCAACCCAAATGACCACTAATGACCTGCACAATCAGCCAAAGAGCAATGAATAACACCTTTGGGTTTGCATTCAACTACTAAAACAGAACCAACATTTTAAACACAAGCTACATGCAGTCAAAGTAAGACCCCCTGTAACCTATTGATGATCAATAGAACAATTGTCCAAATGGGACATCTAAAAACATACATTTTCATGGAAAAAGACAAATACTAAGCATTAGAAGCAGATATGCGGTGAAAAGGCTGCATAATAACAAATTTCTATGGAGACTGGACATGTTCTACAGGAACCATTTTTGTTTAAAAGGAATAAAATAGACACATAATTTATTAGTTGCAAGTGACATTTGAGCAAAATACCAACACAGCCAACAAAGCTTCCCTAACAAGAATAGAATTTTTACCCTGTAGTTCTTCCATGGAGGACGCCAAACAGGGCGTGGCCATTTGCTTGGGATTCTTTCCATTATAGCAGAGGTTGAGAAGTTCCTATAACACAGGAAGCAAACAGAACACCAAGTAGTAATGTTATATGCGACAATACCAATCAGGACTACAAACATGTTAAATAAAGAGCATCACACTGCATACATTGGAAAACAATTGCCCTGGTTTTTTAGAAAAAATGAAGCAACCACCATAGATATTTGAAAAAAATAAAAAAAAAAAGGAGTGTGAGGGTACACACCAATAAATTCTGGTTTGATCCAATTCAGTGGGCATGCGTTACATATAAATATGCGAAGTTTATCTGATTTATTAGTCACACAAGACAAAAAAGGGAGGAAAATAAACCTTTCAGATGAACCAGAAGCATTGATCACTGCAGTGCTTTTTCCTGAAACACCACCATCACTCCTGAAAAGAGGTTGAAAGTTATTTGCCAACAGCAAAACATTCCTTGTTGAAATGATAATTCACTTCCATGCCAATGAAACAAAGGGAAGTCTATAGACCATAACATAACCCATTACTCCTGAATTCATATTATAATTAAATTCAGTATCCACATAGATCATGATCAATATCTCAGGTTATCCTCTTGACATGAAGTGGGAACATGCAAAGGCAAGTAAGGCTGGGATTACAAGCAAAACATGATTCCAAACATCACCACATTTGCTAGTGAAAAAATGCATTGAAATTCAATGGTCGAAGTATCACAGAATATATCCAGCTGGACAGAAGAGAGAAATAAGATATTGAAAGGGCCATTGTTGTTCATGCTAACCTTTGCGGTAAAAATAAATGCAGAGAGAGAGAGAGAGCTCACCGTGCCTTTGGTTGCAAAGATGGGCCAACAACCAATGCATTTTGAGCTCCACTTTTTTGCGAAACACTAGAATCACCTGAACCTGAAAAACAATCAAGGCACGTCCTAACCAAGTCAGTAAAAAAAAATCCAAACCAACCAAATTCGTTATTTCTCTTAATGAATCAGCAATTATGCACAACACAATTTAATTCTAAAAATAGTGCTGCTATTAGCATAAACATACTAATGCACTATCAAGTACATATCAATACCCGAAAGAGCTAGGACATTAGAAGGCCCTGAAGCTTCCGTTGTGGCTGAATTAACTTGTTGCAGCGCGATTTCACTTGTGCTTTTGATTCCTTTATACTCCAAATTGATCTACACAACAAGTTCCACTAAATCCACAGCCACAGATACAAGTTTATAACAATAAAGCAAAGATAATCACTAGGTCCGTATCGAAATAAACTGAGGGGGGTTTTAAACTAACCTTGTGGTTCATTCGAATTTTTTTACTGCAGAAACAAACCAACAATTAATTTTTTTTAAAGAAATCCATAAAATTAGGGTTTTGAAAATTGCAACCTTTCAGGATCGGGAGGAGCGAGCTGAGCGTGAGTAGGAGAGAAAAGATCGCTGGTTCGTTTTAGAGATTTGAAGCTAAGTTTCTTCACTGATTGTGGCTCTATTGGCTCCATTTCTACTGTGGGACCTGGCATTCTTCCCGTCTTCTTCAACTAGCTCTCTCTCTCTCTCTATTTCTCTATCTGAGTAGGTGCTGGTTAGGGTTTTGAAGAGAAGACGACCCCGGGTCTTATTGGATGTCTCGTCGTTTAATACATCATCGCCATGGACGATTGTCGTTTGTATTTATATAAAAATCATGTGACCTAGGAAATGGCTTGCGCAACTAGCTTGTCGTGTCAATCGTTTCTTCATTTTGTTTTTTATTTGTAATTATTTGGTGATGACAGGACTTGAGTTTGATAAGGTTAATTGATTTATTAAAAAATAGGTTAATTAAGTAAATATCTTTTTAGTTTAAAACTCAATCCATTTTTAATAACAATAATAAAAACTCATCTGAGTTGGTAGGTTGATTGTATTTTTTTAATTTTTTTTTTAAAATGATGTTATTTTGAATCATTTAAAAAAACAAAATTATTTTGAGCAAGAATAAAAAAAAAAAAAAAAAAAAAAAAACATTGATCAGGTCACCCAGTTGATAGATCGACATTTCAAATCATCTGGATTTAATTATGTCAACTCCCTAGACAGTTTGCGTGCTTGACCTTTTTTTATGAATTTAGATTTAAATGCACTATAAAAAAATTATTATTCAATTTTGTGATCTCTCACAAATCATATTACAAGTTTTTATAAGAATTTAAACTTTATTTTTTTTTTTCCATTAATATGTGTCTGATATGAAAACAAAAATACTCATGAATATTTAATTAATATAGAATTCATGTTTTTGTAAGATTTTTAATTCATTTTTATATCAGTTTATCATATTTATCAATATTTTTTTCCTTAACCATATATAAAATACTATGAATTTGTTTAAATATTTTATTTTAAATTTTCTTTTAAGATAATAATGGATTTTTGTTTAAAAAATAATTATTGCAATTTACAAAACATTCGATATTTGATTGATCAATGGTTTTGTAGGTGTCTGCTTTTTCATATTATTATATAAGATATGATTTTTAAAAAAAAACACAAAGTTAGGTTGGGAGATTTCATGTTTGACTCGCTAAATTGAGTTTAATGATAATGCCAAAGAACTTCAATGGTTTGAATATGTTTTTTATATTTTAAATAATTTTAATTTAATTTGTAGCACGGCACAAGAAGTATCTTAGTTATGTACTATATGTTATGCAATCGCTTTCTCATTGCATTTATAGAGAGATTCATTTTTTTCTCATATTCTTTATAATCATGAGACATAATTATGGATGCTATCGTTAATATGCATTTCCTAATAACTATTAAAAGTGATTTTTTATTCAACAATAAGGGTAATTTTCCTAAGTTTTTATGCATTGACACATGAATTATACATCTATGATAAATTGTTTCATAAATTCACTATTAATGAAAAAAAAACTAAAAAGGATCAAAAAATCCTGAAAACATCGTGGATTATATTTGCTTTCATTGTGGACTCAAACAATGTTTCTCATGAAATTTTTTTCGATCTCAGGGAAGTTTTATTTGATTGCATCTCTTGCACGCCCAGGCACTAACCCATTATGGATTCAAGCAATGGGTTGCAATTTGGATTATTGCGTCCTCTCACATGTCTTTTTTCGTGTTACGTTGGCTTTGGGTGGCGTTATGGATGGTGGCTTATGGGATGATGGGTTCTTGGATGATTTTGCTTTGCATGCCATTTATAAGTTGTGTGATATCGCTTCTTCTCTCAAGAAAGTGATAGTAGGTTTGTAATCATCATGCATTAAATGTATTCTCCACTTGCTAGGTCCTTTATGATCTCCTCTACATTGAAAAAGCTATTGGATATTGGCTTGATTTAATATTTTATTGGTTACAAGTGGTTGATTATTTCTAGGTTCTATTTTGATTTATTTGATAAGTGACCAAATAAGTTTCATTTTGGTGTATGCTTCTTAGGTTTGGCTTGGTTTCATTATACATGTATCATTCCCAACACCATATGTCATTTTAATTATTTTCTCATGACATTTTTTGTCTTGGGCTCGGTGAGTTCTGAGTTATTTTTACTTATATATTCATATATCTTATTATGCAGGTTGTGTAAGTGTTTAATTTGGTTCCTGTTTTTTATAATTGCTCAATTGCTTTTCATTTAAATCTTTTTTTCCTTGCTTCAATTCTTTTTTTTTTTTTACTTCTATTTATTTAGGCTACTCATGGGTTATGTTGTGATGATAGTTTTGTTCTTTAGTGATTTGTTGGTGTTATTTCCCTTTATTTTGTTTGGTTTTCGTATGTTTTTTTGCTTGGTGTTTTTGTCCATTTATTTTTTTTTTTGTTATAGCTCTGCAATTTTTCTAGGGCGATCTATTTGAGATGCTTCATATACATTGTTGTTGTCATTTGTTATTTATAAGATGTCTTTTTGTTTGAGTTGGTGCTGTTGTTTATTGTTTTTGAAATGCCTTTTTGTTCATACTTTTAGTTTTAATACACAATTAGGTTTTTGCCTTCACTATCTAGGTTGGCTAAAGAAGGGTTAGTTTCTTGCGTTGGTAGTTTAGGAAAGGCCTATTGAAGTTGTTGGGTTGTTTATCATGTTAAAGTAGGTTATATTGTCTTCCTTTTTTGTTAGAACGGTTTGTTGTTTTTGACCGTTGTCAACTTGAGTTGTTTTTATTCTTTATTTTTGCTTTAACAATGTTGGTTGTTTGCTTATATAAACTATAAAGTTTATTTTTAGATTAATGCGCATGTTTTTTTATTGTGGACCTTTTAGCCCACAAAGAAAATCAAAGATTTTACATGCCACATGGTGAAATGAAAAGAAGTATAATGGAATTGTGTGTTTGTGAATAAGGTGTTTGATACTTTTAGATTAAAAAAAACACTTTATTAAAGCTACATGCATTATGAAAATATCAGAGCTTCAATATAAAGGGTTGCCTCTAGAAAAACAGAATGTATATGGATTGTTGATTATAGGATATTAAAAAACAGAAAGTTAGAACTAATAATTCACATTTGATTTGATGAGACAATCTTGATTGTTTTTAGGTTTGTTGTGTGCATCTTTGGATTTTCATTGAGTTTGGTTTTTGGTGATAAAGGAGAGTTGATATTTAATATGATTTCTTGTTATCTTTATTATGGGAGTTTAGTGAGCTTTATATTTGTCCAATCTATTTGGATGTGTTTGTAGGCTCATTTGATCAAGGTTGTTCCTTCTGTATCTCTTTAGTTTACATCATTGTTATTTGTGCATTGCTTATGGTTGTTTAGGACTTTTAGTTGTTTTATAGGTTTTGTGTTTGTTCTTCTCTCATTGTATGAGATCTTTCATGTTTGATGCTTGATAATACCTGTGAAATGATAGTGTGGTTCATTGTTATTTTGTCTTTTTTCATTCTTTGTTTGATGCACCCCTTAATTGTTGTTCTTTGCACATTCAACCTTAATTAAACTACTTTTATGTTTGGGTTTTTTCTTGTTTGTTCTATGACATACATATTATTGGTTGTCACTTCTACTTGCTCTTATACGTGTTATTTTATTTTTTTCATATGCGGCTTATGTTTGTTGCATGTCTTGTATTTTTTTATCCTCTTGGTTTATAGAATAAAGCTTTTTATGTTCATTGTTTGTCTTTTGTTTTTTTTTTTTTTCATTGTTTGTTTTTTTTTCTTTTTCCATTGGGATTATTTAGATAGGTTTTTTGGCGGGGCTAAACCTTGCACGATTCAGCAAGTTATTTTGGAGTGCATTTTTTAAAAGGTGTTTTTAAAGGAGGTATTTTATCATTGTTGTCTTTCTTCTTTGTTTTTTGCTTGTTGTCGAGTAGGAATTAGTGATAATTAAAGTTCTTTAGATTTCACCAAAATGGTGTTTTGGTCTTTTCCTAGGATTGGTTTATTCAAATTATATTGTGGATTCAAATAGTTATTTGAGTTTAATTTCTCATTCTTATCTTGTTTTTTGCGCATTGTAATAATTAAATTTTGTTTGTTTCGTTCAACTTATGGCCTCTTAAGATTTACTATACTACTTTCAATTGGTTAACTATTCATGTTTGTTAAATAACCAACATTGTCTTTTTCATTCATTTTTTTGACAAAAAAATTTACCTATGTTTTGGATTTATCCTTCTAGATTATGTTTTGTGATTTTTTTCCTTTTAATTTGAATGTCTTCCTATTGATTTGTCTTGCTCACTAGACTGATTAATGTTGGTGAGATAGCAAAAATGACTGGCAAATTTAAGAATTGTCAATCAATAAACCACTATAATTATCTATTATGGGTTCATTACATGCATTGAGAAAAATGCCATTAACATGAGATGATTTGTTAATGGCATTTTCAAATATACTAATAAAGAACAAGTGTGGTCTCACCCTAATTTAACCTTTATAATCTTAGAATTGTATTCAAATTCATGGTATCAAACATGCTAACAATACCTTGATAGATAAATGTGTAGTATATTTAAAAAGTGGTCAAAACCACTCATATCAGAAGGCTACACCAACAACTAGATAACCCATTTGAGAATTGCTTCCAACTTCAGTACGTTTTACAATTTTCCACTTCGACTTGGCTATTTTTTAACTTTATTCTTTTAATCTTTGAATCAAATTAAGATTAGTTAAAATAGGTTAATTAAATATATGTAGGGGATGCCTCAATATAGCAGGTATTAAATTTTATTGACATTAATTAAAATTAAAAAATTAAAAAAAAATGTCTTTGATGTTTTTTAATTAAATATAATTTAATTTTTACTTGGTTTTTAAATAAGATTATGCTTCTTCTTTTTTTAATATTGCTAGATGTTCTTTTTGTGCAACCCTGACTTTTTTTTTTTCTTGAATTTGATTCAATTGCTTTCATGTGTGTTTTTATTTTTACTATCTTTTGATTGAAAAATAATTGGGTTCAAAAAATAAAGTTATTAAATACAATCATGTTCATTGCTCATATTGTGAAATCATATATTTTGATCTATATTTATCTATCAACTTTTCAATTTAGTATGTGGTTCTCATTAACAACCTTTTTTTCGTAGTTATAGGCACAAATAATTCTTGATTTATTATTCTCGATTTAAAAAATAATTGGTTTCAAAAAACAAAGTTATTAAATACAACCAGGTTCATTACTCGTATTATGAAATCATATATTTTGATCTATATTTATCTATCAACTTTTCAATTTAGTACGTGGTTATCATTAACAACCTTTTTTTCGTAGTTATAGGCGCAAATAATTCTCGATTGATTCTCCCGAATGCATATATCAACCTTTTGATTTATGATTATAAGTTTTTTTAATGTCAAAAAACACAATGAAAAGTCCTTTATATTTATTATCTTGAGTTGATTTTTTTTTATCTGACCAACGGAAAGCACGGACTGACTAACTAGTATTACCGAATACATATAAAAGACCCATCTCTTTCATTGTTCACGTGAATAGTGACAGAGGTGGCCTCCTCTCTCTTTTTTTTTAGCATTTCCCCTTCTTTTTTTTCCTTTTATTTTTGTCCATATTTTCTAAATCTCATCCTTTAATATTTGCTTGATTTTGATTTTGTCTTTATAAATTGTTTTAGTTTATTTTCTATGAGATTATCATAGTCTCAAATAATCATCTTGAATTATATGAACAATAAACCTTCTGCCCAATGTTTTTCTTTAATTTTCAAACTTTTTTCTTTCAATTGCATCCTTTATGCTATAATTATATGAAATTAACTATAAATTAAAATACGAAGAAAATGCATGGCTCACCTCAAATCCATGACAATCTTTATTTTGATCCAAAAGTTCATTTTGTTCATTTCTCAATCTTTAAGTTGGAGAGAGGAGAGAGAAAATTTCTAGGAAACCATGAAAGAAAGAAAATGGTTGGTTGTCATGATACCAACAACAAAAATGATCAAATTTAGTGTCAACAAGAGGAGTTCAATGGTGGTGGTTTTTTTTTTTAAGTCTTGATACGCGGGGTCATTCAGGCCCATGCATATAGCCTGATTTATTTTTAATATATAAAAAACTTCATCATTGGGTTTTTGATGAATTTTTTTATTTTTTCTCAAATTGATTCTTTAATATTAAGTTGATTTTGAATTAGTTTTTATATTGTTTTCATATAATTAAAATAAAAAATGTTACTGAACCAATTGGAATCCACAACTTAAGTCACAGGTTTGACGAGATAACTTGATTAATCAAAATTGATTCAATACATTATCATCTTAATGTTTAAAAAAAAGATACAAGCTTTAATTATTTTTTTAATTCAAATCTTTTTTAATAACCATCCATATTGCTTTTAAACTTAGGCGCTAGGTCTTTGTTTTCATGCTATTTTTTTGTTTTTTATTTTTTTATATTGAGACCTACTAAGTTGGTCCACATTAAAGCAACTCCCATGTGATTTAATTGGAAACTCAAATTTGACAAGGACTTAAGTCGAGAATTTCAAGTTTGACTTGTTGTACCAAATTTAATGATAATATTAAAAGAAATTTCAGCAACTTGGATGTTTTTTATGTTGAAAAAATCTTTAATCCAACCCGCAGCAGCATAGCACAGTAAGAAAACTAAGCTTATACTATATATAAGATGAAGCAAATTAAATGCATAAGCCAATCAAATGATTCCAGGGTTCATAAACTGAATTTACTTGACAATTTTTGTCTGCGCCTAGTAATATAGAATCAGTAATCACTGTTACTAATATGGCCCATGTCCCTTTCATACTCGAAAACTAATCAAATTCATGCATGCCAGGAGCAGAAATTTCCTGGTGGGCTAGATGGGCTTGCAGGCTCTGATGGGTTATTGTACATTATATGGGCTAGCCGGCCCAGAAAATCATCTTAGAAGCTCAGAAGTCAGGGGATCGTTTGATAACTGAGGGACAAGGGCATCCCGAGTTCTAGCCTTGGGATGCGTGCTGTGTTTTAACTTTTAAGCCATTAAATTAAACTAGGCAAATTTCAAAGAGAGAGACCACATGATACTTTGAAAGGGTAAACACGAGAAAAAAAAAAAAGTGTAGTTTATTTTGTTTTTTTAAAATATTTTTTTCTTAAAAATACATTAAAATAATATTTTTAATTTTATCACAACTATGCGCCTAAGGACAAACAATGGTGATTGACGGCTGCAATAGAATGGACAAATGTGGTCTCAGGTGAAAAAACACAGTACTATATTTCTCATGCCTGATGTGTGCCTTGTGTTGGCATTTCGTAAAATGCTAACCCTAATGGCGACTGAGTTGGATTCTCAACGTCTTCTATTATTCTGGACTTTGATGTGGCCGAAGCGTCCACATATTCGCACAAGTGGTAAATTCAGCGTCTGCTTCAATGCATCTCCACTGCAACAATAACCAAAATATTCGATAACAGGCTGCAGTGTGATACAAACTAGTTCAGACAAATTAAACACTTGGTTCTACACAATCTAGTTTGTAGAAAATGGATCTCTTTCAATTTATCCTGTTTTAGACACCTCCATGACAGGGTCTCATGCCCCTAATGCCCATATGAATTTGTTTCATGACCAGTTACAACACTCGCTCTTGCAAAGTTGTTTCTCCATAAAGGCAAGCAGGCAGCCAATCCTTTTTAATCTATACAAAGCAACTTTTGAGTCAAATAACTTACACGAATCATGTCATTTCTTGTTGAACAAGTCATGGGAAGCATTTCATTCTCTGCACATAAGAAAAAGGATGAGTAGGAGTTTGTTCAGCATCATGCCACACCACATTAACTCTATGTTCACCAAATTCCAAATTTACCTGTTTCTCAATTTCAACAGCTGATGCAGAGAGTCTTCGTTTCAAGACTGACCTCTCCTCTTCGCAACTCTCCATCTCAGTATCTATAAGACAAAAACCCCAGTGAAAGAATTGTAAAAACTGAATCGTTTTTTTTTTTCATTTTCTTTTAAGCTTTTATAGTTCACCACAAATAGCTCCAAAGAAATTCAAGCAGCAGTCCTTTATTTTTCATTGTTTAGTCCAAGAACAAATGTCAGTTCAAGATAGTGCAACGAAGCTTTTCTAGAAACCTGTTACTGCTCATTCCAATTATATATCATGTCATGACTGATTCCTACAAAGATATTCAGCAGGTCATGAAAAGGGCTATTTCTTTCATCCAGTGCATCCATATTCAGTACAAGTCATGATATATAACATAGTTAAAACAAATGGTCTATCACCATTTCAAACTAACTTCTTTTACAGACAAAGATTAGTTAACTGTTCATGTTTTGCTGACCTGCTTTATCCTCGAGGCAAAAACCCCAAAACTATCAATATATATATTTCTCTTTTTCTTGCACTAATAATTGCTTTTAACCAATTTCAATTAAGATTTTTGGTGCCCAATGTTTTTTTTTTTTAATTTTATTAGGTTTGCCTAATTGTTAGTCATATACTAAAGATCGTCATGTGCAATTGGATAATTTGGGCAAGAAACCCACAATCAGCACTTTGGAATTATCTACAGACTGATAGTTTTGCAAAAACCAATTTAGGTAAGTTCTTGGGAAAAGATCACACATAAGAAACTTTTTTTTCTTTGATGAAATACATCAAAAGCATTGGATGAACTAAGTAGAATGATTTCTGATAGGACACTCCTAGACATGGCCTGTGTAGGTTCTTAATGACTAGAGCAAATATGCTTGGTCATCAGTAAATGTTGAAGCCTCACAAGCAAAGAAGTCATATACATCATCCCTTAATTTTATTACTTTAAGAACATACCGCTTGATTTATTGAGTAATGAGATGAAATGCCAGAAACAGAAAGATAACTACCATACAGGTTCACACTGAACACAAGACAGACACAGAAGTCACTGTACCAAGAAAAAAAAATTACCCAGAAAATATATTTGCAAATTAATTGATCAGAATATAGATGAGCTAAGGGACTAGCATTTGTCAATAAACATTTGTAGTATTGAAAACAAGTTTAGCAAATGAGTCCACAAGCCATTTAACAGAAAAAATGTGAAACCCTAAAAAATAACCACTGGTCAGCAGTTGTTATCCATTATAGATTACAACAAATGAAAAGAGAAAATTCCTAAAAGATGTCAGAAAACTTAGAACAAATAGTCGATTAATGCATACCATAATAATATGATGAAAGGATTGTGATGCGTTCAGTAGGCTGGAAAAAAAAGGAGAAAAAAGAGTAATTAGCCAGGTGCCGAGGAAGCAGCGGCTGCTCAGATAATAGTCCAAGTGAAAAAATATAATCAGAAGCAAGCAAAGAATGTCAACCTAAACCAATTATTGGAATTGATATATCCGCAGGGTGAAACAAAAGGCCACATACAACAATGCAAATAATAGATTTCTTGGCAAGGAATATTGCAGTCAGGCACAGGTATCCAGATTCACTCCTCATCACTGCATTAGTGTGCAAGAGGAATAGAACTCACAACTGACCCCATTAAAAACATCCCAGAATATGTTGAACACCAGATAATCCAGAATCAGTTTTGGGTGTCGATGGTTTAAACATTCTCCAGACCAAGAAGTTTCCTCCACGGAATAGTCCAATACATGTTTGTTTTCAAATCCAACTGAACCAGTTTTAGATTTCAATATACTTGAATGAGTGGACAAATATAGCTTGATTTGAAAACCTTCCACTCTTCTGTCTTCTTGGCATTCATATTTTTCTTTGCTTCCAAGTTATCTAGCATATGACAAGTCACAGCTACACAACAACATAAGCATGCATATGACTGTGTGTGTTTCTGAGTGAATGCTGACAATTTTGGTGATAGCAGAGATTGGATGAATTTGTAAATGCAGAAAATTTTTCATGATTACATAGGATGCAAGGGCTGAACCATAAACTCTTATGCTATACTTACTTTACAGAAATAAATATTCACCTTTCAGAAATAATTGAAATCCAATTTCTACTTTTCGCATCATCCTACTAAGGTAAAGCTGAAAGCTTGTCAATACTTTACCATCACAAAAATTCCCTCCTTACGAGTAGGGAGTTGCTCAAGCTTAGTCAGTGTGTCATCACCTTTGGTAACTTTGCCAAATATTGCATACTGAAAAGAAATCAAGATGGCAGTTTCAGGTCAAAGTGATGTTCATGAATAATCCATGTAAAACTATGTTTGGCATGTTGAACTAACATACTTGACCATCTAGATGAGGGGCATTTCCAAGAAGCATTGAGAATGAGGATTGTGCACTGTTTGGATCTTCAAATCTACAACAAAGTAAGAGGCAGCATCATATTAGCACATTACATTTGGATATTACCGGGGAGGGAACTAGAAAAGTGCTAGTCCAAAGTAAAAATGGAATAACTTTAGAACATAAACACATCCCAGGTTGCAGAATATCCTAAAATGAATAATTGCGCAAATTTTTCTAATATTTGACTATCCAAAATAACTTCTGCAATTCCTAGTGATGGTGAAAATACTATAACAGCAATCTTGTCCAGCATTCTATTATCTTTAGTTTGAAAAGGATGAAATTGGTCTACTCCATGGGAAGCGTCTTCTGTCATCAACAGACAACATATCTCAGTCCCATTGACAATAACAAAGCACTTGGTTGTTCAAGAATGCAATCAAATGTTACATATTTACCTTGGGCAATATCTGAAACAGTATCAAATACACTAGCCCTAAAAGTGTCAATATGAGTTCCAAAACTATCATTGTTAATATCCAATTTCAAACATAAATCTACTCCTCAAGTATGTGCACCAATGCCCTGATGTAAACCGTACAAAAAGTACTCTTTTGAGATTTGAATCTTCAAAAGGACCAACCATGATGCTGGCTTTTGCTAACATGAAAGGTTTGGTTAATCGAATTTAGGGCATTTAAGAAACATTCAACTCTCTATCCAGCAATTAGATGGGTAAAAGAACACAATCCAAACCTATTTGCTTCCCGTGAGGTAATCGTTTCAGTGATGAGCTAAATTAATATGCAATTTGGTTCTCTCAATATATCTTCTGATAATGGTGAATCTTAAAACGTCTCCAACCACTTCTTTCACCCAAATGCTTAAAATTTAAAAGCCTTTGTGGCCTTTCCTTTTAGTCTCGTTTTGGGAAATCATCTTTTCCTTTGTCTAAATACCCCCTTCTCACTCCAGTAGAAAAGGACATTTCAATATCAACAGCAGTTGATATCATTTTCATTGCGTTTTGTCCCCCAAGTTCTTTTACACAGCGTTATAAAGATTCTAAGTTATTCTTAGGGTTCACTTTATAACCTGCAAGCTGTTAGACTTGGCTCTCAACAAGCTTACATGCAGAAAATGTAAAACAACTCGAAGAACTAATAATCATAGCAAACAGAGCATCTTGACTATATCAAAACTACATCCACGTCTCAATTAACCCCTTTGACAAAATAATTTGAACAGTATAGGATAGAAATAAGCAATAAATCTCACAAAAAAAAAAAATGAAGAAGATAACCTGCCCATAGAAAGAATTCCCCTAACATGTTTGACATCACTGAATTCACCAACAACAGTCTTCTTAGCTTCCTTTCTTTGCTCTTCATTCATCGGAGCCGATCGTCCACCAACCACATCTGCTACTTGAGCAACAAACCCTTTATCAACCTGCCATATTTTCAGCTTCATATTTCATGTACTTATCCACTAAAACACAACTAACTTCTTCTAAGTAGCACTAGGTACATGAAACTGGACAAAATGTAGAGCCATAACAGCTCTATTGGTGTTTGGTAAGCACACGGGACAGTACAACATGTAATTTTGTCTCGGATCATGTCAAAATTTCGTGTTGTCCAGTCCCATTAAGTCCCGTCCAGTCACCAGACATAATCTTAGTATCCATTAAACTCGTTTTAAGAAAAGACTGTAAAGTACCCGAAAGAAGTGATTGGTGTTGTAGCATCCAAGTCGAACAAGCTTGAAAATATGATCTACAGTTTGAGGAGCCACAGATGGAAAGAATCCGAACTCAATGTCTCCATAGTTTGTCTAAAAAAGAAATCCCAGTCTCAAAAAAAACCATGGGTCATAATAACTCATAGTAAAGAACTAGATTAATTTCAGAAACACGGATAAATAAATGTCATTGAGCGGCAACAAACAAATGAACCTGAAAAACGACACGAGCAGAACTTAGGTGAGGATCCTGAGACGAGGAGGCAGCAACGAGTGC